>NW_020174438.1:7313714-7398335 GCF_003031525.2 Neophocaena asiaeorientalis asiaeorientalis
TTTGGTACGCGGGCCTCTCACTGTTGTGACCTCTCCCGTTGCGGAGCACAGGCTCCGGATGCGCAGGCTCAGCGGCCATGGCTCACGGGCCTAGCCACTCCGCAGCATGTGGGATCCTTCCAGACTGGGGCAAGAACCCATGTCCCCTGCATCGGCAGGCGGACTCTCAGCCACTGCGCCACCAGGGAAGCCCCCTTCCTTTTTTTTTTTTACTGCTGTATAATATTCCATTAGAAATGTACCACATTTTCTTTATCCATTCATCCATCAATGGACATTTATGTTTTTTCCAACTTTGGTTATTGTAAATAATGCTGGATTGAACCTGGTGGGGGAGAGGGAGGATTTTTTCAAATTAGTATTTTCTTTTCCTTTAGATAAATACTCAGAAGTGGCATTGGTGGATCATTATATTTGACAGAAACTGGGAAAGGCTGGACACTACATAAAGAGTCTAAAGCAGCTCACGATTAGCAGCAGAGCCTTTGAATGCACATTCTCTAACTACGTATCGAAAGCAGCCTCAAGTTACTCTCCATCCCATTATCTGCTTGTTTCTTTCCTAGCACTTAAAATAATCTGAAATTATTTTGCTTATTCAAATACTTACAAGTTTATGGTTTGCTTCCCTCCACTAGGGGTAAACACTGTAAGGGCAGGTATCTAACCTGCCTTATTCATCAAGCAACACAAAATACTTAAAACATTTCCCAGCATGATGATAGCCCTCAATAAATATGTGTGAAATAAATGCTGAAATTTTAAATCTTTGCCAAACTTCCAATCCATGGTACTTGTATGACCTAGTTCACTCAAAGGCACATTATCATGATGGGTACAGAGAGAGGAGATGGTCAACAAAGAGGAGCTCCCTAGATTCTTCTATTGTTTCTCTGATATCACTCTGCTTTAAACTTATCTGTAAATAAACCAGATTTTTCACTTGTTTAATATTCAAACTCTTTATTCTAAGAATAGGAGAATATTTCCAGGATCTATTAGAGCTGTTGTTACTGTTGTTGTTATTAATTCTGTACAACATTTGATGTATATTTTCATTATGGAGAATCAGGCCATACTGCCGCTCTGGGAAATATTCTTCTATTGTTTCTTTGATGATTTTTCTCAAACATCCTTTCTGATCTCTCCTTCTGAAAACCATATTAGACTCAGTCACATGTTGGCAGCATTTCTGGATCTAGCCTGCCTGTCTCATTAATGAGCTTTATAGCTCTTCATAGCCCTTTCCATGTCTTTATCCTTTGAAGTTAAATTCTTAAAGATCCCTCAGTTGAACATTCTAGCATAGTAGTGGAAACTTCGTGTGTATTCATTCAAATACTGAGACAGAAAGAACACTTCAGTTGGAAACTAAGAAGTAAAGAATCTCAAAGGAGATATCTTCATGTTCAGGCCAACAGGAATGGCAAATTTAGTTTTTTCACTCCCATCTTTTCTCCATTAAAAATGTCTCCTTAGGGGCTTCCCTGGTGGCACAGTGATTGAGAGTCCGCCTGCAGTCTCCTTAGAATAGGGCTGGTTTTTTTTCTTCAAAATATGATTGAACACTTGGTAGCATTTATAAAATTAAAGTTGGGGGGTTTATAAAAACCATAGTTCCTGATCAATAAGCTAGACATCCCATGTCAGATTCTCTGTGAGTGGGGCTGGGAACCCACATTTTTAAGATGTCCTCAGGTGATTATTATCCAAAATAAAGACTGAGAACAACTACTTTGAAAGATTAACTCATACTTTTAACTTTAAATTGGTTTAAAACCAAGTCCAGTTCGATCAGTCAGGCGAGTGAGGACATTACAATCCTTAACACCTCCATTAATTTGCTGCAATTTCTGCCTTCTTTAAATCTATCTCTATAATTTGGCATTCAAATAGACCAAAACTGTATGATAAGCTAGGTGGAGAAATCATTGTCAAAATCTTTCCAGCACCACAAAGTATGGGCAAATAATCTACCTCTTGGCCACAAGTCCTTCACTGTAGGCAACACTGAAGTAGACAAGAACTAAAAGACATCTTTCTTCTCCTCATCCTTCTTCCTACTACCCATATCTCTACTTTGCTTTCATTGACACAACCCCAGTATCAGCTCTGAGGCACACAAAGCTACAAAGAATGGCTTGTTGCCTTGGGAAACTATTGGAACAAGTGCCTTATACACAGCCCTCAGATATACACACATTTTACATGTATTTTTCTTAGATAATAAGTCAGTGAAAAGACACAACATGGCCTTGAACAAGGATGTAAGTCTTCGACTGTTAATAGATCCTTGCTGGAACTCACAAAGTTGAATTTTTATGTGACTTCAAGGATTTCTTCCCAGACACTCTAGACAGGGGTGGGAAGGAGGGATCCTGGTATACACCTTAACTGTAAAACTGATTTACTTCTGAGGAAAATACTAGTGTGTCTGGACCTACATACACCTAGTAAAGGCCACTGCATTAGTCTTCAGCAGAGATCGTTTTGTTAGGTTACATAAATACCAGGGACTCAGTCTTTAGCAAGGACTAAATATATGGATTGATTTCCACAATACACTTTCTCTAGTCAATACAAAGTCTTACTTGTACCATTCTGCTTAGTGAGCAAAGGTTGTGTCCACTGTGGTATAAACCAATGCTCCCAAATCACTGGCAGATCATCTCCTAATGTGGGGATATATCCATGGTCTGCTAGCTCCCTTCCGGGAAGGTCATCTTGAAAAATGTCTTCTGACACATTCAACTCCTATCCAATGCCCAGCAGACTTACTCATGCAGAGTGAGAAGAGCCTGACAGTGTAACAGGACACACAGACTCCCCAACTCCAGTGTCAGGACAATATCTGTCCAAATCTGAACCAGCCTCTCCAGTGGAGACAATCATTGAGGAGTCTGCCCTCCTCCCTATGTGCCTTTGTCTGTGCCCTTGAAATGACAGCTATGAGAATTCTAGCTCAACAGGTTTAGTCCTAAGTCTTAGAAAGAAAAAGCAGCTGCAGCTACTGTCCTACCCTTTTGGTTCCTTCCTAACCTATTTGGAGGTCAATGGCTATGGGATTTCAAAGGCTGAAGAGGCTTTCTTTGGGTTACAGTCTCCCACATTTCCTAAAGGAAAGAGACTCCTCATTCTGAGACAACAAGAAAATAACTAAAACATTAGCAGAAAAGAGACACAGCATCTCCCTTAACTTTCAGTCTACACCAAAATGATGAAAGTTATTTTCCATGTTGCAGCAATTTCTATGGCTAATATTTCCCATTATCTCATGGCAGAAGCACCAGGAGACAGGAAGCCACCTCTGAAAGTTAACCTTCAGGATCAGCATTCCTGACTGCAGCTGTGGTATGTAGTTTCTAGTTAAAATTAAAAAAGAAAGAAAGAAAGAAAAAAGCATGGCCTTAATTTAGACCTTTCTGTCTTGACTGATCCTTTCATTCTTCAATGTAGGTAAGCTTCCCAATCTTTATTGTACTTGATATATTGTCATCAAACCCTATATTTATGCTCCCTGGAGTGGTGGGTCTGCCATTCTACTTTCAGTTTTCATGGTCTCCTGCAGATTAGAGCCTGCTCCTCTACCTTGGGGAGCTTCTCATTTTCCTACATGTCCATTCCTGGTCCTATAGGATCCTATGGCCCTTGGGCCTTATTCATGCCATTCGAGCAGCCCTTGTCTCTTTTCATGATGTTTTCACCATTACACTTGCCACTTTTCTGGTTACTTTGGTTCCTAGGCCAATCTTAATTAGATATCCTCTCTGAAAATTTGCCTCTACCACCTGGAATAGGTGTAGGCACCAAATGAACTCCATGTACAGAATAGCTCAGCTGCAATCCTGAGCCACCTAAACTCCAAGTCCCTTTGGCCAACTAAAAGGATGTCTTGAAGGTTATATGTCTCCCCAAATAACAGCCATCCTACTTGTTTCCATGGCATACACTCCCTGGGCTATGCTTCCCTTAATTCCTTTCCTACACTCTACCTTGATGCACTGAAAAGTTCCCTGGAACCTAATCTTCATATGTATTCCTTCTACGTTCTCCGGTTTAGCTCTTCAAGTCCCCACTAACAGCTCCTCTCTCCAGATTTTCCTAAAATGGGAGGCATACTCTTATTACTAGGAGAATCAGATTCTCCCTTGGCTTAGTGGTGGAAACCTCCTTTAGGTCCTCCTCCCCTTCAGTGGGATTTACCTCATTGAGTCCCACATCCCTTTGGGCACTGAGACTGGGGTTTCAACAGGGCTTTAAAAACATTAAATGATAGGAGGAGTTAACATTATTGAACCCTTAGAATAGGTCAAACACTGGGCTGAGCATGTTACATATTTTGTCACTTGGCACACAGATGAGGGTAGCTCCATGATTCGAGGCCTATGTAATGCCCTCCCCCTGCTGCTAGCTAATAGAATGTGGCATAGATAAAGGAATTTTTCAGATGAAATTAAGGTCCCAAATCAGTTGATTTTGCATTAACCAAAAGGAATATTAACCTGGCTAGGCTCGACTTAATCAGGGAAAAGACCTTAAAGAGCGACTCAGCCTTTCTTTAGAGATAATTTTCCCTCCCGCTGGCTTAAAGAAGTAAGCTACCATTTTGAAGGAGGGCTTACAGAAAAGATAATGTGGCAAGGAACTGTGGACAGTCCTAAAATCATAAGGAGATGAATTGTGTCAACATGTATAAGCTGAAAGCAGCTTTTCTCCAGTTGAGGCTCTAGATGAAAATACAGCTCAGTCAACACCTGGAGTGCTGCCTTGTAAGACCTTGAGCAGAGGACCCAGCTAAGCCATGTCAGACTCCTGACAGAAATTGTGATATAATGTGTGTGTTTTTTAAGATACTAAGTTTGTGGCAATCTATTATAGGATAATATAAAAAGAATACAGATTTTGGTGCCTAGAAGTGGTACCTAAAACTTGGGAACAGCTTTGGAATCAGGCAAGTGAGCAGAAGCTAGAACTTTGAAGAGCATGACATAGAAAGCCTATATACCTTCGACAGACTGTTAGAAGAAATCCAGACTTTAGGTATCCTGCAGTGAGGGCTCAGAAGAAACTGAGGGGCATGTTATTAGAAATAGAAGGAAGAGGATTCTTGTTATGTAGTGATAGAAAGCTTAGCAAAATTATGTCCTGGAGTTATGTACAAGGAAATACTTAAAAGCTGGTTTTATACTTAGGGAGACTTCCAAGTGAGGTGTTAAAAGTGCCTCCTGATTTCTTCTTGCTGCTTATGATAAAATGTGAGAAAAGAAAGATAAATTGGGGAAAGAACTGTTAAACAAAAAGGAGCCAAGGCCTTACAATTTTGAAATTTCTCAGCCTCTGCAAAGGGCAAAACCCATTAGAATAAAGAGATTCACAGTCTTGAATCTCTGTTGATTATGATTGTACAACCTTTTCCTAAAACCTCAGAAAGATTAAAAGGTAAAGGAATCAGGCACAAAAATGGTCCTTTCAAGAAGATAAGCGTTTGCCTCACAGATATCAACCAAATTAGAAGTCCTCTAGGAAGCTTAAGGTCACTGTTTCCTACTATCTCAGCGGGAGGCCAAGGCTTTGGTCACTGCTTCCTACCATCTCAGTGGGAGGCCAAGGCTTTTCCAGAAGGGTTTGTCTGGAAAAGAACCATAGAAGTGGCTTTTGTCTATAGGAGTGAACCCCACTGAAATCTATAGAAGATCCACAAAGTTCTTGAGAAAATTTGTTCAGCAGAAACACTGCTAGCTGTTGTTGGATGGAGAATCTGTTTACGTCTATCAGATCTAGCTGGTTACAGTGTTGTTCAACTACCCTGTTTCCTTACTGATCTTCTACCTAGTTGTTTTTATCCATTATTGAAAGTACAGCAATGAAATCTCCAACTATTATTTCAGAACTGTCTATTTCTGTCTTCACTTCTCAATGTTTGCTTCCTATGGTTTGGAGTTCTGTTGTTAGGTTCATAGGTTTATAAGTTTCATATCTTCTTGATGGGTTGACACTTCTATCAATATTTAGTGTTCTTCCTTGTCTCTTGTAACAACTTTTGACTTAAAAGTCTATTTTGTCTGATCTTAGCATAGATACCTCAGTTCTCTTTTAGTAACTATTTGCCTGGAGTGCCCTTTTCTATCTTTTCACTTTTGTCCTATATGTCTTGGATATAAAATGAGTCTTTTCCAGACAGCATATAATTGCATTTTGTTTTTCACTCTATTACGAGAATATTTACCTTTTAATGAAAAGAGTTTAATCCATTTACAAAAATTACTGATAAAGAAACACTTATTCTGCCATTTTGCTTTGTCTTTTATATGTTTTGTATCTTTTTTGTTCCTCAAGGTCTCCATTAACTGCCTTCTTTTGTGTTTGATTTTTTTGTAGTGTATGATTTTGATTCCTTTCTAATTTCCTTTTCTGTATATTTTAAAAGTTATTTTAGCATTGGTTGTCCTGGAGCTTACAATTAGCCTCTCAAACCTGTAACAATCTATGTTGAATTAATATCACATTAGCTTCCATAAGTATATAAAAATTCAGATCCTACACTGCTCCATCCCTCCTCCCCTTTATGTTGTTGTGTCACAAATTACATCTTTCTACTTTGTGTGCTCATTTAACATAGATTTATCATTATCATTTTATTCATTTGTCTTTCAATCAAATTGGGAAAGAAAAAGGAGTCACAAATGAAAAGTACAATAATACTGGCTTATATATTTCTTTACCTGTGTTATTTTTTCACGTGGCTTCAAGTTACTGCCAAGTGTTCTTTCATTTCCACCTGACTCCCTTTAGCATTTCCTGTAGGACATATCTACTAGTGATGAACTCCCTCAGCATTTGCTAATCTGGGAATGTCTTAACTTCTTCTTTATTTTATTTATTTATTTTTGCGGTACGCGGGCCTCTCACTGTTGTGGCCTCTCCCATTGCGGGGCACAGGCTCCGGACGCGCAGGCTCAGCAGCCATGGCCCACGGGCCCCGCCGCTCCGCGGCATGTGGGATCTTCCCGGACTGGGGCACGAACCCGTGTCCCCTGCATCGGCAGGCAGACTCCCAACCACTGCGCCACCAGGGAAGCTCTCTTCTTTATTTTTGAATGATGGTTTTGCCAGATATAGGATTATGGGTTTTCTCTTTCTTTATGTACTTTAAATATGTCATCCCACTGCCATCTGGCCTCCATGGTTCCTGCTAAGAAATCCAGTCTTTTTCTTACTGAGTCTCCCTTGTATATGACAGTCACTTCTTTTTTATCCGTTTTTTTTTGTTGTTGTTGTTGTTTCTTTTTTTTTTTTTTGCGGTACGCGGGCCTCTCACTGTTGTGGCCTCTCCCGTTGCGGAGCAACAGGCTCCGGACGCGCAGGCTCAGCGGCCATGGCTCACGGGCACAGCCGCTCCGCGGCATGTGGGATCTTCCCAGAGCGGGGCACGAACCCATGTCCCCTGCATTGGCAGGCGGACTCTCAACCACTGCGCCACCAGGGAAGCCCGACAGTCACTTCTTTATTGCTGCTTTCAAGATTCTCTCTTTGTCTCTGGCCTTTAAAAGTTTCATCATAAAGTGTCTCAGTGTGGACCTCTTGTGTTTTTCCTCCCTAAAGTTCACTGAGCTTCTTAAATGTGTAAATTCATGTACTTAATCAAATTATGACTTTTTGGGCATAGTTTCTTCAAAATTCTTTTACATCATTTCTCTCTATTGTTCCTTATGCAACTCCCATTATCTGTATGTGGTATGCTTGATGGTGTCCCACAGGTCTCCTAGGCTCTCTTCATTTTTGTTCACTCCTTCATCTTTATGTTCCTCAAACTGGATAATTTTAAATGACCTATTTTCAACTTCTCTGGTTTTTAATTCTGCCTGCTGTAATCTGATGTTGAAATTCTTAGTGAATTCTTCATTTCAGTTATTGTAATTTTTAACCCCAGAATTTGTTTGGTCCCTTTTTATCTCTTCAGAGATATATACTATTTGGGGCACATCATTCCCCTGGTGTTACTGAATCTTTGTCCATGATCTGTGTTAGCATTTTGAGCATATTTAAGCCAGATGAATTAAAGGTCTTGCTGAATACCTTCTATGACTTGATTCCTCATGATAGTTTCTATTCATTTTTCTGTGAATGGGTCATATTTTCTTGTTTCTTTGCACGTTTTAAAATTTGTTTTGTGGAAAACTGAACATTTTGAATGTTATAATAAAGTAACACTTGAAATCATAATCTTTCTTGTGCTCAGGGTTTGTTTTGGTTTGTTCCTGTGGGTTTTGGTTATATGTTTAGTACTTTTCTACCTTTTTCTCTAAAGATATTTGTGGTTTGCGCTCTCTGAAATGTGTTCTTTAGCTTATCATGAGCTTATGTGTTGATTGAGATTTTTTTGCCTAAAGACAAAACAAAAAACAAACCAACAAACAAAACAAAAAACACCTCGCTTTGCATACTGGCTCAGTGTTTAGCATTCCTCCAACGCTTAACCTGGCCCTTTACAACTCTGCCTTAGCCTTCACTTTCTGCTTCTGAACCTAAGGATCATTTAGAGGTATAAATCCTACACACAGGGAACTTTTTACTGTTCCACTTCCACACAACATCTCTCTCACCAGTCTTTCCTACCAAGTTTCAGCATGTCTATTATTTGTCTCAACCTTAACATCTTCCCCCAGACAGTAGGGGTTTTCCATTTACCTTTCTTGTTTGCAAGGAATGCCCTCCACTTGGCTGCTTTTGTGCCCTGAAGCAGCTCTGTGCTACACAAAACTGCCTTTCATCAGTCCTTCAGATAGTCCCCAGAGGGCTCCAAATAGACAAACACAATTCTCTGAGATCAAGGTCTGCTCTTCTCCCTTTGAAATCAGGGACAAGGGTCTCACAATGGGAACGTGGGCTGATATCTTCAAGATTCCCTCAAGCAGGGGAGGAAGGTGGCCCAAAGGCAAGTAAAGATGCCACAACACTCCCCTACCATTTTTAAGTTGCCTTTTTCTTGATCAGCGGATACTTGGTTACTATAGACCTTTGATTATTTTCCAGATTTCCAACAAAGTTGATTCTGATGTTTTTTCTCTTGCTTGTTTATTGTTTCAGTAGAAGGATGCGCCCTTGGAGCTACTTATCCTTTCATACTTGCGGATGTGCTCCTATATAATTTATTTTTCATAATGGCTGTGCTTAATAACTGCCTTACAAAATTCCTGAACATTTGACATTTGGTTCTCATTAGTCAGTATAGGCTGGTTCCATCATACCATGAAATATGGTCACTGAGGGCATAACAGAGGTTTACAGAGGTCTCTGAGAAAGCACTCAGAGCATGTCTATAAGAAAGGTCTCCCAACCCAGCCAAGAACTGAAGGCCTATGATTGAGATTTTATTCCTCCCTAAAAATGCTCTTGGATTCTTTTCTAACCCTTTTATCAACTATTCTTCTCCCCTACACCTAACCCATTTCTGATCTCAATGAGAGATTCTCACAAAAGATAGACCCTTAGCCACTCTAACTCTCAGTAATCAGAGCTCCAGAAGATTTTAGGCACCTTTCAGCAGGCAAAGTAATAAAAGACTGCAGTATCACCATATGATAAATGTCAAATAATATTCTAAGTCAAGCCTTTGTAGAAGAATATGCATGAAGCAAAGTTTCTCAGGCTCTAGTATAATTTTAGACATCATAATTATAGTTATAATTAGGGTCACAGTACGTAAAAACAGCACTGGCCAGGCAGAAATGTTTATTTCTAGGAAGTTAAAGCAACTTAGATAAAATTAAAATTCTGTTGCAAGAATGAAGTTGAGACAGGATCTATAAGATGGCAACATTTCTTTATGTGGAAAAGTTTTCCATCATTGCCAAGGCACTGCTGACTTAAAAAGAAAAAAAAAAACACTGTTGTTTCTGGGAAATGAGAGAGAGAGAGAGAGAGAGAAATAAAACTGAAAGCCTTTCCACAGCAGTTGGTAGGAGTGAAGGAAGGGCTGACCCTGACAGCTGGGTGATGAATAGGGCTTATATGTGTGATGCCCCACCCAGGGGCACTCACGCTCAGACCCATACAGGACAACCCACCTTATAATCAGTAGTCCTCTTTTTATGATAATTTTTAAACTTGAGTCATTATTAAACACATAATTCAAGATCCTTGAGTCTTTGCAAGATAACAAATGTTAACACACAGTAAAAAGTTTTGCTTTCTTTTTTGCTTCCTTATCTTATTTTTAAATCAGACCCTGTGCTACACAGGAAGCCAAAGCCTAAACTAAAAGCAGTCAGCCTTAACTCTAAGAGACTCAGGGAAAGAACCCATTCTATATGCACATATCTCTGGAACAATTTGAAAACAGGAGCTTGGCTTAAAGAGACAAGTTGGTAAGAAAGAAGGGAAATGGAAGAGAAAGGGGTATAAGAATTGACACAGAGACTGAAAAAGAAACAGCGATGAAAAAAGTCAAAAGGAGCAGAGACTAAAAACAGAGACACAAGGATAGACTATAAGACTTCTTAAGATAAAAACATGAATTTGACATGGTGGTTGATGCATAATAGCTACAAGTGTGGGAAGAAGGGGAGTACACGATCTAAACAGGTAATTTAAGAAACAGTTGGAGGGCTTCCCTGGTGGCACAGTAGTTAAGAATCCGCCTGCCAATGCAGGGGACACAGGTTTGAGCCCTGGTCTGGGAAGATCCCACATGCCGCAGAGCAACTAAGCCCGTGCGCCACAACTACTGAGCCTGCACTCTACAGCCGGGGAGCCTCAACTACTGAGCCCACGTGCCACAACTACTGAAGCCTGCGTGCCTAGAGCCTGTGCTCCGCAATGAGAGAAGCCACCGCAATGAGAAGCCTGCACATTGCAACAAAGAGTAGCCCTCGCTTGCCACAACTAGAGAAAGCCCGTGTGCAGCAACAAAGACCCAATGAAGACAAAAATAAATTAAAAAAAAAAAAGCTTTAAAAAAAAACAGTTGGAAAATCTATATAATATATATATAAGTACAAGGTGCTATTGATAGCACAGGAAAGAGAGCTATGTACTCAACCTAAAGATTAATGAAAGGCTTCACAAATAAGGAGAAACTTGAATTAGGGCAGAAGGAATATAGAACCCCTGGCAGAAATGGTGGGGAGGAAAGGCTCATCCAGGGTAATATTTAGAGTCAAGAATGCCATGAGAATGAAGGAAGATGGCAGAGTGTGGTTTTTAAGGGAGAGAGTGAGGTAAGTATTAGGAAAAGGAAAAGGAGTGGTTGTGAAAGGTATGGTAGAGTATGATTCTTGTTAAAGTATAAAGGCCTTGAATGATAAGCCATTTTAATTTTATCACGAGACAATGTAGAATTTTCAGTTTTCTAAACAAAACAATACATGATTTAAATTTGGATGTCAAAAGGATGACTCTGGATGCAATGTGGAAAAGGAATTACAAGAGAGGAAAAAAATTATTGAATATACCAGAGCAAAGATGAAGGCCCAGTGGCAGTGTGTATATGGAATAGGTAATAGACTCATGAGCCAATTGATACAGGTGATATATAGGATAATCTATGCCCAATATATAGTAGATGCCCAAAAATGAAAAGTTATAGATGGAAAACTATGAAATAAGGTGTCCAGAAAACAAATGTGCCCATACCACTCTCCCCTCATTAGCATTGGGGGATATATGTGGTCTAAAGGTGAATCTAGACAGGAGCCAGAACTGGAAATGAGTCTGTAATTAGTATGAGACATATTCCTACCCACAGAAGTTAATCCAACACCACCAAACACCAACACCAAGTACAAAGTGAAAGAACTGGATCACAGATAGAAAGTGGGCACCCAAAACCAAACGCAACTCTAAGAGAAACTAGAAAAGTTAGAAACAAATGAGGAGTGCCTCAAAAGATTCCCATGATTAGCATCAGAACTATCTACATTTCATGACACCTTATGCATTCTCTAGAGAATCAAGAAGTAAAGTCATCTAATGAGGATTAGGGCTCCAATTAAAGCTCTGTTTCTCCCTCCTCCTAGACTACTCTCATCATTTCCTTCCTCCTAGACTGATGCAGAACCCTCTCTGAACATGTCTTATTCATGCCTATAACCCCATTTTTGAGCAGAACACCTGGCACATAGTCTATGATAGGTACATGGGTTTGAACTGGATGGAAAAATTTGAGAATATGATGTCTGACTGTAGTGAGCTAAAGAGAGACAGAAGTCAAAGGTGATGACTTGGAACCTGAGACACTGGAAAAATTAAAATAGGATGAGTGTGATGGGAAAACAAAAGGAGGGAGAGGTTTGGAAATCAGGTGATGAGTGCAATTGGGACATTCTGTTTTGATCCAACTTCATGGGGAGTTCTGGCTGGTGAAGACCACATCTCTGTCTTAGGCTGATCCCTAGATTGGCTCTCCAAATGCATGTCTTCATGCCCTCATCCAGGTATTCAACTTTCTTCTCCTCTCCCCTCAACTATCCACCAACAATCCCCAAACACGTGGCTGTCCCCTGCCCAGCCTAAAGGCTTTCTACAACTCATTAGCGACACAATGAAAACATATTGTGAGCAGTGTTCTACATGGGGACATTAGGTTGGGTTGCTAATCATATTGTTCGAGTTCTCTTTGTATTTACTTATTTTTTCTTGGTTTTTTTTATCAGTTACCAAAAAACATACTAAATACTAAACCTTTCCCAAAGTAGTTGTGGATTATCAATTTCACCAAGTAATTCTGTAAACTTTGCTTTATTTTTATTGAACTTATTTTTTAGAGCGCTTTTAGGTTTACACATAAATAAGCAGAAGTTACAGAGATTTCCCATATACCTCTTGCCCCCGCACGTGTCATCTCCTGCATTATCAACATCCCCCAACAAAGTGGCACATCCGTTACAGTGATGAACCCACATTGAAAAATCAATTATCACTCAGAGTATGAAGTTTACATAGGTCTTGCACATTCTATGGGTTTTGAAAAACGTCTAATGAAGTGTAATGAACCCTTAAATATACAGAATAGGTTCACTGCCCTAAAAATCCTCTGTGCTCCTCCTACTCATTCTTTCCTTGTAACCACTCATCTTTCTGCTGACACCATAGTTTTGTCTTTTCCATAATGTCATACAGTTGGAATCATAAAGTATGTAGGTAGGCATTTTAGTCTCGCTTTTTACGCTTAGAAATATACTTTTAAGTTTCCTCCATGTCTTCTCATTTTTCATTTAATTTCACTTCATTCTTTTCATTTTTTTTAAGAACTGAATAATACTCCATTGTCTAGATGTACCACAGTTTATTATCCATTGACCTATTGAAGGATATCTTGGTTACTTCCAAGTTTTTGAAATTATAAATAAAGCTGCTATAGACATCTGTGTGCCAGCTTTTGTGAGGTATAATTTAGGTAAATACCAAGGAGCATGATTGCTAATCATAAGGAAAAAGAATATTTGGTTTTGTAAGAATGAACCAAACTGACTTTCAAAGTAGCTATTCCGTTTGCACTCCCAGAAGCAATGAATATGAGCTTCTTTCATGCCAGACCCTTATCAGCAATTGGAGTTGCCAGTGATCTGGATTTTGGCCATTCTAATAGGTACTTAGGCATATCTCATTTTATTGCACTTCATGGGTATTGTGTTTTATTACAAATTGAAGGTTTGTGGCAACCCTGCATCAAGCAAGTCTATTGGCACCATTTTTTTCTCTCCACAACCCCTGGTTTCCACGGATCTTTTTACAGTATCCAAAGTTTTGGCTTCCACTATTTCATATAGTTGGAATCATAAATTATGTAGCATTATCAGACTGATTTCTTTCACATAGCAATGTGATTTAAGGTTCTTCTATGTCTTTTCATGGCTTTATAGCTCAATTCTTCTTTTGCTAAATAATAATCCATTGTATGGATGTACCACAGTTTGTTAATCTATTAACCTACTGAAGGACCTCTTGTTTGCATCCAAGTTTGCAAATATGAATAAAGCTTCTATAGACATCATGGGGAGGTTTTGTGTAAACTTAAGTTTTCAACTCATTTGAGTAAATACCAAGTAGCTTCATTGCTGGATCATACGGTAAGAGTACAGGGTTTTGTTTTGTTTTTTTGTAAGAAACTGCCAACCAGTCTTCCAAAGTAACTGTAACATTTTGCATTCCTACCAGCAATGTATGAGGGTTCTTAACCATCCTAATTGGTGTGTAGTGGCATCTTGTTGTTTTAATTTGCAGTTCTCTAATGACAAAGACGATGAGCATTTTTTCATGTTTATTTGCCGTTTGTATATGTTTTTGTTAAAATATCTGTTAAAAAATGTTGCACCATTTTTAATTGGGTTGCTTGTTTTCTTACTGTTGTATTTTAAGGATTCTTTGTACATTTGGGATACCAGCCTTTTATTAGATATATATTTTGCAAAGACTTGCTCCCAGGCTTTGGCTTATCTTTCCTTTTTTTTATTAAACAGCATCTTTCATACAACAGAAGTTTTAAAATTAATGAAGTCCACTTATCAACTTATTCTTTCATGGATCATGCTTTTGATTTTGTATCTAAAGTGTCATCGTCAATCCCAAGGTCACCTATATTTTCTCCTATGTTATCTTCTAGGAGTTTCATAGTTTTGCATTTTAGATTTAGGTAATATGATCCATTTTGAGTTAATTTTGCGAGGAGTGCAAGATCTGTACCTAGATTCATTTTTTTGCATGCAGACGTCCAGTTATTCCAGCACCCTTTGTTAAGACTATCCTTTCTTCCATTGGATTACCTTGACTCCTTTCTCAAGATCAGTTGACTATATTTGTGTGGGTCTATTCCTGGATCTTCTAGCCCATTCATCAATTCTATTTGTCTCCTTTTGCCAGTACCATACTGTCTTTTATTTTTTTTTAATCTTTATTGGAGTATAATAGCTTTACAATGGTGTGTTAGCTTCTGCTTTATAACGAAGTGAATCAGCTATACATATACATATATCCCCATATCTCCTCCCGCTTGCGTCTCCCTCCCACCCTCCCTATCCCACCCCTCTAGGTGGTCACAAAGCACCTTCATAGCTTCACAGTAAGTCTTGAAATCTGGGAGTGTCGGTATTCTGACTTTGTTCTTCCCCCAGTATTTTGTTGGCTATTCTGGGTCTTTTGCTTTCCTTGTAAACTTCAGAATCAAGTTGTTGATATCCACACAATAACTTGCTGCGTTTTGCCTGGGATTGCATTGTCTCTATAGATTAAGTTGGGAAGAATTGGTCTTAATATTAAACACAAAATATCTCTAAATTTATGCAGATATTCTTTGATTTCTTTCATCAGGGTTTTGTGGTTTTCCTTATATAGATCTTGAACATATTTTATTAGGTTTATACCTAAGTATTTCTTTTTTGAGGGTGCTAATTTAAATGATATTGTGTATTTAATCTCAAATTCCAATTGTTTATTGCTAGCATATAAAAAAACAATAATTTTTGTAAGTTAACCCTTGCATCCTGCAACCTTGTTATATTCACTTACCAGTTCCAGGAGATTCTTCTGTTGTTGATTCTTTGGCATTTTTTACATAGACGATCATGTCATCTACAAACAAATACAGTGTTATTTATTTTTTCCCAATCTGTATATTTTTATTTCCTTTTCTTATCTTATTAGCTAACTCTTCCAACAGAATGTGTTATAGGAGTGATGAAACGGGATTCCTTTACCAATTCCATTTTAAGAGGAAAGCTTCTAGGTTCTTACCATTAAGTGTGATGTTAACAGTAGGGTTTTTGTTAGTGTCTTTTTATCAATTTCAAGAAGTTCCCCTCTATTCCTAGTTTGCTGAAAGTTTTTATAATGAATGGGTGTTGGATTTTGTCAAATAGTTTTTCTCCATATATTGATATGATCATGTGATATTTCTTCTTAGTCTGTTGTGGTGTATTACATTAATTGATTCTGAATGTTGAATCGGTTTTGCATACCTGAGATAAATCCCACTTGGTTGTGGTGGATTATTCTTTTACACATTATTAGATTTAATTTGTTACTTTTTTTTTCATGAGGGATATAGGTTTATAGTTCTCTTTCTTGTAATGTCCTTGACTGATTTTGGTATCAGGGTGATGTTGACCTCATGAATTAAATTAGGAAGTATTCCCTCTGCTTCTGTCCTCTGAAAGAGATTGTACATATTTGGTACAATTTCTTCCTTAAATGTTTGGTAGAATTCACCAGTGAATCCCACTGGGACTGATGCTTTCTGTTTTGGATGGGTTGTTAATTATTGATTCAATTTTTTTTAATACACACGGGCCTATTCAGATTACCTATTTCCTTTCATGTAACCTATGATAGCTTGTTGTCTTCCAAGGAACTAGTGCATTTCATCTAGGTTATCAAATTTGAGAGCAAACAGTTGTTCATAGTACTCTTTTCTTCATCCTCTTAATGTCTGTAGGATTCATATTCATAACCCCTATTTTATTTCCAGTATTAGTAATTTGTGCCTTCCCTCTTTCTTTTCATAGTCTGAATTATCACTTTTGTTGGTATTTTCATAGAATCAAATTATGGTTTTATTGATTTTCTCTACTGATTTCCTGTTTTTGATTTTATTGGTTTCTGCTTTAGTTTTCATTATTTCTTTTCTCTTGCTTATTTAAATTTAATTTCCTCTTCATTTCCTAAGGTGGAAACTTAGATTACTGATTTCAGATAATTTTTTCTTACATATGCATTCAATGTAAATTTCCCTCAAGCACTGCTTTCAGTGTAGCCCACAAATTTTGATAAGCTCTATGATCAAGTGTTTTTGTTACTTCATTTTTTCTCTGTTAGTTTGACAGTTACTCTTCTGTTTGACATTATATTAGAAATTGCAACATATATTGTACTTAACAAATGGCACCAAAATCAATAGAATCTTTGACCCTCCTCTCAAATACTGCAAGGACCTGTTGGTGATATTTTCCTTCTCCTGAAAAAACATGCCTTAGTAGTTCATTCAATGTGCATTTCCAAGTAGCAGACTCTGTCAACGTGTTCTTTTCAATCAAGTTTTTCTTCCACCGTAACTCTTTAAGGATATCTAACTCTGTATAGAATCCGAGTTTGTCAGCTATTTTCTTTCAATATTTAAAATTCCATTCCACTGGCTTCTGGCTTCCATCAATGCTGCTGAGAAGTCAGCCCTCTCTCTAATTATTAGTTGTTTGAAGATAAAATCTGTTTTTCTCTAAATGCTTTGTTTTTGCTGTTTTGTTTTATTTTCTGCAGTTCCACTATGATATGTCTGATTGTGAATTTATTTGCTCTCCTTGGTGTATGCCAAGGTCTTAAATGTTGGCTTTAATTTGTAGTGGAAATATTTCAGTTGCTTAAAATTTATTTACCTCTTCCATCAGATATTACTTCACTATCCAGTAAATTCCTTGAGGCTCCAAAGAATCTGTCTTAAAAATTTATCTAGATATTTTAGATATCTTCAGTTGAAAAAGTTGTTCTGAGTTTCTGAGTCTGCCATAAATCTAGATGTAAATTTTAGTGACATTGGGGAAGATGGAAAGCACAAAATAAGAATGAGTGTAGATGAGATGACAATTATAGAAATCCAATAAAGACAAGGTGAAGGCAAAATCTTTTGGAGAGCTGGTAGGGGATTAAAAAGAATTGAGATTGAAGAGAGATTTAAATGGATAAATTGAAAGGACATGGTGAACTGCATTCATGTCAGCAGGAAGAAGGATGAGTAGGACACCCATTGACACAGAAGTATGATAGTGACATTCAGTAGGACAGGAATTCCTAAAAGAGGGGAAACCTGAATAATGTGTGAAGTTGCGACATGTAAAATCTCATTTCATCTGCTGCCCAAAGATATGTCCAAAGGCACTGGGGAGAAAAACATAACACTGAGGAAACACTGAATACTAGAACATTTGGTCCTACATCCACACATTAAGATGGCATCAGTAGAAAAGAGATCTTCATAATCCATATACAGTTCATAATATAAAAGTTATTCATAATACAAAGATATTATTAACTAGTGTCAGATGAAGAGTAAGAAGTGAGTGACAAGTAGAAACCAGTTAAGAAGTGCATTTTATTTATTTACTGAGACATAATTAACACATAACATTGCATAAGTCTAAGGTATACACCATGCTGATTTGATACATTTATATATTGCAATATTACCAACATAGAGTTAGCTAACACCTCTATCACATCACAAGATCATTTTTCTGATAGTTCATTATTAGTGTATAGAAAAGCATCAGATTTCTTCAAATTAATTACAGAGTTCTGTATATTAACATGCCAAAGGCTAAATGAATGTCTTTTCGTCCCACAGCCATGGACACAGAAGAGTCTACCCCTAATGAGCTCCTGCTCAGAGACAAAAATGGGCAAGATCTCCAAGAGATGTTGAGAGAAGTAGGATTGGCAGTTGAGTACTGGTTGCCCAAGCTGCAGGAACACCTGGGTGTGACCTGTGCCCAAGCCTTACAACACCTAGAAGAAAAAGAACTCCAGAAGCTGCAATCCCAGGCACAACATCCCTGGGAGAAAAGGGCCCTGGAGAAGCTGCTTAACCTGTCATACTCAAATACTCTTTCAGAGTTACAGGAGTCTCAGGTGGAAACAATAAAGAAAAGGCAGAAGCAGGCAGAACAGGCACTGCAGGAGCTAAGAGAGATGCTGGCAGAAGGGAGGCAGCGACAGGAAGAGGCAGTGAGGAAAAAGGAAGCAGAGCTGATGCAGGCAATGGAGATCCCCAAAGAGTTCTGGCCACGTCCCGAAAAGTCCCTAAGAGACATCATGGAAAACATGCTGGGACAACTCAAACTTATGGAGGGGACACTGTCTCACAGGAAGAACCTTCCAGATAGAGAGCTGGTGCGACATGCATCTGGAGGACTAGCCCTTCAGGGAATTTACAAAACCAGTGATCAAAGGGGCCTGACAGAGAAGAAAGAGGAGCTACTCGGTGTCCCCAAGGAGTTCTCACTCCGTGGCCCTGAGCAGAGTACACGGATGGAAACAAAGGAATTTACATCTTCTCAAAAAGAATCCATGTTCATCCAGGCTGTAGAGAAGCTGGGCTTCAGTGTAACTGCCTCAGCAAAGGGTGGAGGTTGGGGATTTAGCCTGGAAGCTGCTATGAATCAGAGCAAACATTCAGAATCCAAGGAAACCCAACAGTCACATTCTAAGCACTCTTACTTCTGCTCAACCAAGTTCAGCTACATCCCACTGGCCTCCTGCCACTTTCCCACTGACCAGCTCCAGCTCTCCAAGGCTGCTCTACAGGAATTGAAATGCATTGAAGACCTTTCAGGTCAGCCAGAAGACCCAGACAAACTTCCCTTGCTGAGGCGCAGGACTGAAGCCTTCTTCCACAGGTTTGGCTCTCATGCTAACCAGGGCCCTCTGCACCTGGGAGGAATCTACTGGTGGAAAGCCATTTCAGAGGGGTTCCAAAGTGAGCAGCTGGCAGAAGTGAAACAGCAAGCTGCAGAGGCCCTGGATATTTACATAAGGGGCAGCTACAGTGGCTTTGGAGTGAATGTTGCTGCAGGTGTGGATGTGTCAGACTCTCATTCAAAAACAGCCTCTCAGAGAACAACCTTTCAAAATCTCCAAACCAAAGTCCAATTATCTGTGGCCCAGACAGGTGGCCCACCAGAAGCAAATGGCCTTTCACAGTGGAAAGCTGGCCTAGTTGCCAATAATCAAACCTGGTGTGTCATTGACCGGGGAATTCAGCTGGTGCCCGTTTGGGACATCATCCTCACCAGCCACCGAAGCGATTTTAAGGATCCTCATCAGGTAGCTAACTGCCTGAAAGACAGCTACACTGCTCTGACTGGTCTTACTGCCCAGATCCAGGAGGGAGAAGAATTACTGAGTGTTGAGAAGGAGGCTAGGCTTTTCCTAGAGGATGTGAAATCCTGGGAGGTATCTGATCCTGAAGAGCAGCTTAAAAAGCTGATAAATTTCATGCAAAGATTGAGTGAAAAAATAAAAAGTTATAACACTTGGACTAATATATGCCTCACAGATAGGGGTCTGCAGAATTTTCTGTTAGACACTGTCAACTTCTGCAAAAAGTATTCCATATATGAAACTAAATTTATTAAATCTCAGTTGTGCAGCCTTTTGGATCCTCACATCTACAAAGTGACAAACTTTCCTCAGGCTCATTCCATCATGCAGTGGATATTTCAGTCAGAACCAGAGGAAAAGAATGTCAATATCACCCAATTTTCTGAATTAATTAAAATCTTTAAAAAAAACCAGAATGACCTTATGGAAGTAAAGGCCAAGTCTGAATCCACAGAATCAGTGGAGGAAGCTCAAAGCAAGGTGACTTACGAGGTCAGCTTGTCTCTTGGCTGCTTCTTGAGATACCTCCAAGAAACGGGGCAGCCAGACACACACATCTTGCTACTTTTGATTGCAGCTGGTGCAGGATATCATGCAGTAAACAATACATTTCAGTATCTCCTTGGGTGTGATGAGTTAGACTTCCTACTGGATAAAATGCAAACTGCCCTAGATAAATACCAAGAGCTCAAAAATATTTGCAACTACAAGGCTCAGGCATTCCTGGTGCTCACAGGTCTGACAGCTACACTTGGCATCAAAGTTGCTTCTCCAGAAGAGAAAACAGAACGCTTGGCATTAGTAAGACATCACATGGGACAATCTTTGTCTAAAGAAGTTGTACATGTCCTCACCAAACCTGGGGCAGATCATGATTGGGAAAACCTAGAAAAAGACTTGAGATTGCTCATTGATGGGGATTATGAGGTCACCGTCTCTTCATTGCAAATGGAGGATGTGAAAAAACAATTGCAAAGTCTTTTCCATGGAAAGAAACAGCCCCATGAACCACATGATAATGAAAGTAACAAACGGGAGGTCATTGAAAATAGAGCCTTCCTAGAAATACTCCAGCGTCTAGGCCTAGAACATTACTACCCAAAAATGATGAGCAGAGCTAACTTCCATATGATCTACAAGAATCCTGTGTACAACACCCAGCCCTGCTCTGAAAGAGAGCTTCCCTTCTATTTCCTACAGAAGCTACTGATGCTGGATTATGGGCTGAGATACCTGATCATTAAGGATGATGAATACACAGAGAAGCAAGTCTATCCAAACACCTCAAATCAAGAAAAGGAGGCTTTTGATCCATATGAAGATCTATTTGAAGACAGTAATAGCACCACTAATCCTTCAGCAACCACTAATGCCAGGCCCTACATTCACCCTATGGATATACAGATGGCAATTCTTCACTGTGCAGATGATTTTGCCAGACAATACATTTTGGCCAAACTTTCCATTTGTCAGTTTGCCCTCCCCCTTCTCATACCTAATCCTTGCAATGCTCAAATTGAATTCTCTCTCTGGTCTCTCAGTCAAATTAGGAGGAGCTGGCAGCAAACAGGGAAATCAATAAAAGAGGAGAAGGACAATTACAAAAATCAGCAGATGTGTCATGTCTCTACCCCCATTGTGTCTTTTATTAGAGTTGGAAATGGCTTCTCTGCCTCCAAATCTCAGATCATGAACTGTCTTCTCAGTAAAAGGAAACATGATGTCTTTTTTCACCGACATTGCAAAGGGAGCAGCAAAGACTGTCTCTTGATGGGAGGTGTGGTGGAAGTTGCCTGGTTCTGTCCTGGGGGTGAAGATCAGGACAGGTTTGACAACTGCCTGACCTTCATCAATCTTCATGGAGATGCAAAGGAACATGAGAAGCAACTTGCCTTTTTGCAGGAGGTCTCTTCTCTCATTGTGGTCCTCATGTCAACTTCTGATGACAATAAAGAAACCCGAAAAATTGTCCATGACCTGTGCCAGAAATCAAAAACTTTAATCTGTTTGCTTGATGATAAAGAAAAAAACGTGGCAAATAACTCTGGCCCAAGAGTGAGAATTGGGGTCAGGAACAGAAATGAGGCAGAATTAATAGAGGAGCTCACAACTACAATCAGACGTTTGTTAGAGCTTTCTGACACTGCACTCAGCTTGGAGAACTGTGCCCAAATTGCTCGCAAGCAAGGATTGCTTATTGATGAAGACCAGAGAGAATGCAAGGAAGCCAGAGAAAAGGCAGAGATTCTAATGGCCCTACTGGGAGAAATGGAAATACCTCAGATGAAGGAAAATTTACTACCCCTTCAGGGAAAACTGTGGCAACTTTGGTGTAAAAAGGACAAAGAACTCTATCATCTGAGAGAAAAAGGGAATCGAAGCATTGAACAACACAAGAGTGAGATTGAGACAGATAAACAAATGATACGATGTCAACAGTTGAGAAAAGCCTTTCCTCTCAACGATTTAATGCATTCTGTCCTTGAAATTCTCCAAAATCATTCAGAAACTCACACCAAACTCTACTTCTTGCAATGGCTGAGTGTGTTTTTAGACAATTTGACTGCAGGACACTTGGAAAAACTAAATGAGAAGAAAAAGGCCTTGTGGTCACTGGTCCAAAAAGGAAAGCAAGAGGCACCAAAGAGCAACTCTCTGAAAGGCTTGCAAAATGAGATAGAAGTTATCTCCAGAGAGATTAGTGACTGCACCTTGGGAATTGAGCAACTTCTCAGAGAAGTTGGCCAGATCTATGAAGCTCTGGAAGAAGCTTCATCCATGAAAGATACCCTATTTCTCTCCCTTCCCCACATTGCTGCAGATCTGATGCTATCTGGTTTTCCCATTGAGCTAATGGATGGGGATGCTTCTTATGTGCCCCTGAGGTGGGTGACAGCTGTTTTTGACAAGGTCTCTGAGAAACTTGGAAACAAACGGCTCTTTGTTCTCTCTGTCCTTGGCCTGCAGAGCTCAGGGAAGTCCACCCTGCTGAATGCACTTTTTGGGCTGCAGTTCACTGTCAGTGCTGGGAGGTGTACCCGGGGGGCCTACATGCAGCTTCTGAAGGTGGAGGAGACATTCGCAAAGGAACTTGGCTTTGACTTTGTGCTTGTTGTGGACACAGAAGGACTTCGGGCCCCAGAACTCAGCAACAAGTCCCAGAATCGTGACAATGAGTTGGCAACCTTTGTCATCGGACTTGGAAACTTGACTCTGATCAATATTTTTGGGGAAAATCCATCAGAAATGCAAGATATTCTACAAATAGTTGTCCAAGCTTTTCTGAGGATGAAACAAGTAAAAATATCTCCTAGTTGCCTCTTTGTTCATCAGAATGTGGGAGAAATTACAGCTAAAGACCAAACTATGGAAGGACGAAGGCGGCTAGAGCAGAGACTGGACCAAATGGCAGCAACAGCAGCTGAAGAAGAGCAGTGCTCAGATGTAACCCGCTTTCGTGATGTCATTAAGTTTGATGTTAATACCCACGTCTACTACTTTGCTCACCTCTGGGATGGCAATCCCCCAATGGCCCCTCCCAATCCTCGTTATAGCCACAATGTCCAAGAACTGAAAAGCAGAATTCTTGTGACTGCCCAACAGGAATCTAGGGGAAGCATCCTGAAGATATCAGATGTAAAATTCCGAGTTCAAGATTTGTGGAGAGCACTATTGAATGAAAACTTTATTTTCAGTTTCAGAAATACCCGAGAGGTCATGGCCATGAGCAAACTGGAAACCATGTATAACTACTGGACATGGGAGTTGAGGAGCCATGTGCTGAGCATACAGGACCAGCTGATCAACCAGATTCAGAATGAAAAAATCCAGACACTCGAAACACACACAATTGAGGCTCCAGTTACAGAGAAATATGAAGCCATCAAGCAAGAACTTGAAAAATATTTTAATGAAGACCCAGATAGTGAAGTGCTGGTACAGTGGAAAGGAAATTTTGAAAATAAGCTAATAATCCTTAAAGAGGCATTCATTTTAGACAGCCAAAGAAAAGCCAAAGAACTTCTTAGTTTTAAAAAGAATCAAGAAAAACTGCATAACAAAAAATCAGGTTACGAAAAGGAATTATTGGAAAAAAGCCGAGAGTTGGCTTTAACTGTAAAGGGCACCCAACTGAGTGAGGAAGAGCTACATGAGAAATTCAACACACTTTGGAAAAAATGGGTCTATGATTTGTCCTCAACTCACTCTCCAATCGCAGAGCCTAAAATTGAAGTGGATTCTGAAAACATCCTTTTGGATTATTTCAAAAAGGAGAAAGACAGGGCAAGCATACTGAATAAAAATTATGGAGAAAACTTTGAAATCAAATATGAAAAACATATCAAAATGAACAAGAAATATCTGAACTTAGTTACAATGACATTAGAGGTCCAGGACAAAGAGTCCATAAATATGACTACTAACCGCATTGTTTCAAAAGTTAATGAAACTATTAACAACATTTGTAGGCAAAAGCATGATTACAATCCAGCTTATTTCTATGAAATCCTGAGAATAATAGATGAGGAGGTGAAATCTGCACCCACTAAGGAAAGATACACATTTACAAGAAAATATGAAATAGACTTAGCCTTGTATTTATTCCAAAGAGCATCAATGAAGTTTCATCATATGCACAAGGAATTCAAGAGAGCAAATGATCCTGTAAACTATCTGGAAAGCAAGAAAGATGATTTCTTCATGAGTTTTAAGATCTCTTGTCAGGGAGCAACCTCAATTAAAACATTTGTTGATTTTCTGTGGCACAAACTCACCACTGCTGTCTCCAACACCATAAAGAAAAACATGGCCCGCAAAATTGCTGGGGACATGCAAGCCACCTGCTCGGCATTCAATGGAAACAGGGCTAACCTGGAGAAACACATTCTCATCTCTCTGGCAGAAGAGGAAAATTTTGATAATTGTTGGCAGTACCTTCATAATCCGGAATCATATTTTAAGAATTACATTGAAAACCACATTAAAAGATATTGTTCTGACAAAGGAAGTGAAAAAATGAAGACATTTTTAAAAATAAGTTCAGATGAAATCAAGAATGCCATCCTCTCAGCTATTCAGGCATCTACAGCAGTAGCTAAAGATAAAAGCAGCACTGTGTCTGGGTGGTTGGATTTGTTCTGTGATCACCTGGGGAGTAACTTGATCTTTCCACGAAAAGACTTGATAAGCATTGAACACCAGGAGATAAAAGATATTGACTTTCTCAAAGAAGCCATGAGTAAAGCTTTGGATCCTGAAATGAAGAGAGTAGAACAGAATGATTTGTATATGTTTGTAGAAGAAATCATTCCTGAAATCCAGAAAATGCTCACTGAACATCTCTGTGGCTGCTGGGAACAGTGTCCCTGCTGTAGAGCAATTTGTACAAACACAATCCCTATGCATGATGGAGACCACAGTGTTCCCTTCCATCGTCCACAGGCTGTCAGTGGAGGAAGGTGGTACAAAACAGACCATTTTGTCATTGATTGCTGTACCAGTTTGGTATCAAGTGATTGTGTTTTGGTTTTGGGAGATGGCAGGAAAGTCCCATATAAGAACTATCGACAGGCAGGAGGGGAATATGCCAGGTGGAGTATCACCCCAGACACATCCACCCAGCCATACTGGAAATGGTTTGTCTGCCACTTCAGATTAAAGCTACAAGAAAAATATCTCAAAAGATTTGAAGGTAAAGGTAAAATTCCTGATGCATGGGACAAAATTACGAAACAGGATGTGCTTAATGACTTGAAAAAAAATTAATACTCAATGACCACAAAACAGCCCCACTATCTGAACAAAGGAGGCACATTACCTGAGGAAGGCTAAAATATCACCCACTCATAAGGAAAACATCCCTTATATCAATTTTTTCAATTGAAACATCTAAAACTAAATCAGTTAACGGCAAGAGTTGAAGACTTGCTGAGAAAGAACTTCATTTTTCTTTGCCTCAATTCCTTTTGCTTTAAAAACAGATTACTAAAATATATGAGTACATGATAAAATCAAATAAAATCCATTTAAAATACCTACTTCATATTTTAAACTATTATTCTGAATGTTATTTTTTATTTTTAAATATATAATGTTATTTAAAGTCACAAGAAAGTCATTTTCATAGAGGGAAGTTAAAATCATTGCAGACTGCCACAAATTCTATAGAATAACTACACAGTTTAACCAATATACAGTTCTTGACTGGAATCTACAAATTCTTTTCAGTTCTAAGTGTATTTTTTTTTACCCTCAGAAATTTGTGAGGAAGAGTTATTAATGCTTGAATGCAAAAACATTCATGGAAAATTCATGATTCCCAATTCCCAAATATAATGCTTTTTAGGGATATCCTGTTATAGGAAATGAAAAAAAAAAACACCAGAAAGTTGACCAGGATAGAGCCTGCATCAATTCTGGAAACATTATTCAAAAAATATGGAAAATAGAAGTTAAATAACTTTTTCTTATTTAACCATCATCCTCCTCTTCCCTGGTGCCTTGGCACTTGCCTGTGCATGTTTTATAAAAAAGGAAAAGAAAAAATTCACAGGAGCTTAGGTATTCAAAGCCTAGAGCTATGTACAAGTCTGAAAAGGACTGGTTAATGGAACAAGATTTATGACAAGGTAAAAAGGGCCATTTTAATCAAGGCTGTGGACAAGGTCAAATTTGATTAAGCCATGATCATTTAATCATTAATGATTAAAAAAAACTATTCCTTCAAGACTAAAATATCAAAAAATATATAGTTTTGTGTGGTGATATTTCAATAAGAGATGCTTTTTACATATTAAAAGGTAAGAAAATGCTTATCTCCAAATCAGGCACCCTTGTGACTTTTCACAGTATTTGAGCCATAGGGTCATGATCAGAAATAAAAATG
Source organism: Neophocaena asiaeorientalis asiaeorientalis (assembly GCF_003031525.2). Lineage (NCBI taxonomy): Eukaryota > Metazoa > Chordata > Mammalia > Artiodactyla > Phocoenidae > Neophocaena > Neophocaena asiaeorientalis. The sequence goes on from NW_020174438.1 coordinate 7,340,464, forward strand.
AAGAACATGCTGAAGCCAACCAAAGATCTGAAAGGGGAAGGAAATCTCCCTTCTGCAAACTTTTACCTTCTAAAGCAATGACTTTTGCTAGGTTCTCAAAGCTGATGATCTGAAGGAATCCTGATGCAAAGAAAAAAGATTATTCATGCCTGACATAAGGGCATCCATTGGCTTCCATTTCAGGGTACACTGTCTACCCGTCCATAGCCAGTGAAAACAGACAGTACAAAGAGCAGTCAAAGGACTTGGATCTTCAGAGCCGGGAGACAGGAGCGTTCACTCTGCTATCTTTGTGCCCCAAGGCTTCAAGCATACTCTCAGTTTCAGGTCAAATGACCATGTTTCCAGAAGAAATCCTGGAACAGAAAAATTATATGGAAAACAGATGTTCTTGGACAGTAGGGTTTCCCTTTTGTTCTCTAAAAAAATAGCCTCACTGAGAGTTGGAACTAGTAGGATAAAGTCGAAATAGTGATAAAAACAGAACCCATGCATAATATAGCACCTGTTTCTGACATAGCTGCATCCTTGATAACTGTGCAATGTTAACATTCGCTGAATGCCTTTCATATTTGTTTAATGAATCCATTAAAACTTTTAACTAAAAAGTATTATATATCATATATTAACTTTGATTTTTCACGCCAAATTGTTGTGCATAAAAAAATAAATTTTTTGATAAATTCCTCAGGCATTTAAGTAGAGTGATTATTAAATGAAATTCAGAGGCTGCGTCAAGAACCCAAAATGGCTAGACATAAGTTGGGAATGAGAGAAGATGGCTATGTGTAAATGTGGTTTTCTATGATAGTAGTGGAGGGTAAAGTGCCATCAGCATAGGGTAAGGATTAAAGGGTCAGTGGGTTGAGGTCACTGAGGGAGATCTTAGGAACAGTGGAGTAGGGTGAATGGAGTCAGTAGGGATGAGAATCATATGGTCATCAAAAATGGGAGATGATGGGCCCAGTGTAGGTCACAGATGAGAGATGGCCAGAGTTGTAAGGTCAATAGAGGTATAGTTCACATGGTCAGTGGAACAGATCTCTCAGAGTCACTGAAAGTGGGGATCATGGAAACACAGGAATTGGGGGTCACCACATCAATAGACTTCGGGGATTTCCAGAGTAAGTTAAGCAAGAGAGGACAAGGCCTGCAGGGATGGGGCTAGGAGGGTGTTGGATTCTAAAACAAGATCAAATAACATGAATAAGAGGTGAGTTGCTTAAATGAAGCTGGAAATTTGCACTAAAAAGATTTTCACTTAGGTCTCTCTCCCTCTCTCTCTCTCTCTCTCTCTCTCTGAGAGAGGATATAAATACGGGAAGGTCAATTGAATAAGGTGTGTTATGGATAAAATATTTCTGTCATCCATAAATTCATATGTTGAAGCCCTAACCCCCAGTGCGATTTCAGAGGGGGCCTTGGGAGATAATTAGGGTAAGATGAGTTCATGAGGGAAGGGTCCTCATGATGCGATTAATGTCCTTATAAGAAGAGACATCAGAGATACCTCTCTCCCTCCCCAGGAGCATGAATCAAGGAAAGATCATATGAGCACACTGCAATATGTGTAATAAAGCAAGCCAGGAAGAGAGCTCTCATCAGGAACCAAATCAGCCAGCATCTTGACCTTAGATGCTCTAGAACTGGAAGAAATAAATTTCCATTGTCTAAGACACCTGGTCTGTAGTGTTTTGTTACGGCAGCCCAAGCTGACTAAATGAGGTGTGCCTAAAAATTGGCCCCCTTAAGGTTTGGGATGCTTTTCCCTTAGACTATGGAAAAAGACATATGAAACATAAAACTTTTAATTTTTCCCCTTCCTTCAAATTTGTAATTATCTTTAATCATTCTCTTTAATCAGTCTAACCCTTCAGTAAGGTCTAAAAAAGCCATTTAGCCCTTTCTAGTAGTGCTGTGACACATAAATAGACAAAACAGAAAAGGAAAGTGTGAGCACTACCAATAATAGTATCATGATAATGACTGTACTGATATCTTTGCAATAGTAGTAACTGTGATATCTTGGGCAGGTAGTTTAATCTCTCTTTGTTCAAGTGCCCTGTCTGTAAGAGTGCATTTCTCATTCTGCTACTGGGAAGAATAAATGAATTCCTATTTAAAAAACATTTAAGACAGAAGCAAACACAGAGTACTTTATAAGTGTAAGTTATTATTATGTTATACTACCACTCCTAAGTTCCTTATTCCTTTGCATTTGAGTAGCATTTTATTAGGAACATACTGATGGGTTGAGATAGTCTCATCTGAGGTTCATCGGCAGGAATATTCAACCAGGACCCCTTGGGAAATCACAACTGAGAATACAGTAAGTTCTCAATAAATGTGGTTATAACTTATGGCTCAAAATGAATCTCGATATATTGATGTCCCACAGTACTTTATCTGTAGTCATACCTCTTTCAAAAACTAATCCATCAGTCAAAGACTTAGACAAGTCATTGTCACAATTCTTTAACAGCATAGAAGATAATATGTCTTAGGTTATTCAAAAGGTCCGAGACATGGATTCACACACAATTGATTTATTAGAAAAGCCATCCCAGTAAAAAAAGAATAAGGGTAAGCAAGAGGGGGAATGTAACTTAAGGTGAGGGAATAAATTAGTAAGTATGAAAATTTTGAGAGGTAGAAAATGTCATCTTTCAATTCTAGTTAACAACCACAAACTCGAAAATTAGACTGTTCGGTTTTGAATAGGACTTCCACCATTTAGTAGCTGTGTGACCTTGAATGACTTTCTCAACCTGTCTCTGCTTCATTTTCATCCATAAAATGGTGCCACCTCATAGAAGTGTTAAGGATTTCTTGAGATATCCTTGGCACAGCATATATAGTTCCAATAATAGTAGGTGGCGGTAGTAGTAGTAGTAGTACTAGTAGCAGCAGCAGCAAAGCAACAAGTCATGTCAAAAGAAGAAATTACTATAGTTATTAAAATTATTATCATTTCCATTACAATGAAATGTGTTTATGCCTGTACCACATTCTCAGCTGTAAATTCCTGAAAAAGAGTTCATGTCTTGTTCATCTCCATATGCTCAGCATGTAGAATGGTATTTACCCCAATGTAGGTGATGAATCATGGCTCTTAAGTACAATTGAGGACAAGCTTACTAAATACTGGAGTTGGAAGTGGAACAGTTCGAAGGAAAAGAGAGAAATCAAAGATGATGCTGGTATTTCAAACAGGGAAAATGCAGCTGACATCAACTAAGTAAAGGTCATCAATGGCCTCCACTTTGCTAAATCCAATTTTTTATTCACAGTCATATACATGACCTACCAGCATCATTTTGTCCCTCTCATCTCCCTGAAACACTTCTTTTACTTGGATTTGAGAATACTGCACTCTTGCTTCTCTCCTCCTATGTCACTCTTCTTTACTGCTTCTTCCACTTCTATCAGTCTCTCAATGCTAATATACCCCAAGGGCTCAATCTTGGGTCTTCCTTCCATATCTAGGCTCTCTCTCTCTCTTAAGGGGTCACCAGTCCTCACTGCATTAAATACCACCTGTACACTGATGACTCCTAATACATTTGTCTCACCACACCTCTCACTAAATGTCGAATACATGCCGACTCACCATCTCCACTTGGATGTCTCAAAGACATCTCAAGCTTAACATCCCAAAACTGGATTCTAAATATCCCCTCACTCAAACCCTGCTCTTATCTATAGGCTTCCTCTTCTTAAAGGTCAATCCATTGTTTCAATCCCCTGGGCCAAAAAATACTCTAAATCATCCATAATTCTTCTCACCCAATCATTCATTGATAAATCCTGTTAAATCTACTGTCAAAATATATCTAAAATCTAGCCATTTACCACCACTCCACTGCAGGCACTGAGGCTCAATAGCCTCCTAACAGATTACCATAACAACATCCAACATAGCAGTCAGAAAGCTTTTTTTAATGTAAGCTAGATCATTTTAATCCTTTGTTCAAAACCCTGAAATCTCCAGTTTTCATTCAGTGTGAAAGTCAGTCATCACAAGATTCGTCAAGGCCCCATGTGATGTGATGTGATATGATGTGATGTGATGTGATGCAGCTCCTATTACCATTCTGATCTACTTCTATCCCCCTTAGTCACTCACTACAGCCATTCTCAAAACCACTGACTAAAAAGAAAAACAAAGAACACTGACTAAAAAGATGACTGAGTCCCCAGGATTAAAGACCCTGCAGCACTGTGGCAAATATATATTATAATCATCCCTAAAGAGACCTACATATATTTATTCAGATAAATATGCACTGGGGAAAGGGGAATACCCAGACATTTTGAGAATTATTAGACACAAGGTCTGAGTTGACACTGACATCTAGAGAAACGAAGTATGATTATTCATAACTGGAGACTAGGTAATAAATGGGGTCTTTCCTAGGCTAAAGTCAAGCTCACATTCAGTCCACTGGGTTGACAGACCCACAGAGTGGTCTGTCCCCAGTCCCCGAATGTATAATTGAGGAATGACAAACTTGGCAGTTGGACTAACCCCAAAATTGGGTTCTTGTCCTATGAGGTAAGTGCTTTAATAATGAGAAAGCCTAAGCAGAAGTCTTCAAAATTGCCCTCCACTCTGGCAAGTTAATAAATCTTTAAAAAATCACAACACAGGGGATGGCAAAGATTAGTACCACCATTAAAAACCTAAAGCGGGGGCTTCCCTGGTGGTGCAGTGGTTGAGAGTCCACCTGCCGATGCAGGGGACACGGGTTCGTGCCCCGGTCCGGGAAGATCGCACATGCCATGGAGTGGCTGGGCCCGTGAGCCATGGCCACTGAGCCTGCGCGTCCGGAGCCTGTGCGTCCAGAGCCTGTGCTCCACAACGGGAGAGGCCACAACAGTGAGAGGCCCGTGTACTGCAAAAAAAAACCCAAAAACCTAAAGCGGTGGTTATCCCTACCATGTCTCCATTTAATTAGCCAGTGTGTCTCTTGCAATAACAGATGGATCCTAAAAATTTCTTGTAAATTGCTGCTAGCTTATCCAATGGTAGCCCCTACTGCAGGTTCTGTACTGGCCAAGGTAATACTGCTAGAGCTAAGATAGTATTTGCCACTGATATGGCAAATGCATTCTTTTCTATTTCAGTGGTAAGAGACTACTAGAAACACTTCACATTCATGAAACGGACAAATATATTTACTTAGAGTTTTGGCCCAGGGCTCTACTAACTCTCCTGCTTTCTGTCATAAGACAATCCTAAAGAAAGGGGACCTTCCCAGAGAATATCACACTGATCAGTTATATGATGACATCATGCCAATTGACCAGGAAAGTAAGAGGTGGCTAGTAAGTTGGTAGCCTTGTTAAGACATGTGCTCCAGAGGATGGGAAACAAACCCTACAGAGGTTCAGGGACCTGCCATAACAAAAGTTTTTAAGGGTCCAATGGTCACGATATCCCCTCCAAATTAAAAGACAAATAACTGCATCTTGTATTTCCTACAATAAAAAATAAAGCACAGCACCTGGTAGGCCTCTTTGATTTGGGGAAACAACACATTCCACACCTAGGAATACTTCTCTGGTCCATATCAGGTGACAAGGAAGTCCACCATCTTTGAATGGGGTCTAGAGGAGGAAAGAATTCTCCAATAGTTTCAGGCTGTGGTGCAAGTTGCCCAAAGGCTGAGCCATATGATCCAGCAGACCCTATGGGGTTGGAGGTGTCAATTATGATAAAAGAGTCGCTGTGGAGTTCATGCCAGGGATCAGCAAACCACGGCCCATGGGTTGAACTAGTATGCCACCATTTTTGGAAAACATATTTTATAAAAATGCAGCCATATTCATTCATTTGAATATCGTCTCTAGATGCTTTCACACTACAAAAGCAGAGTTGAGTAGTTGAAACAAAGAACATATGGTTGACAAAGTCTCAGATATTTTCTATGGCTCATTATAGAAAAAGTTTGTTTATGCTTTGTTTATGGTAGGCCCCAGCAAGAGAATCATGAAGCAGGGGTTCTGGAGTAAGGCCATGTCATCTGCACCAGAGAATTATATGCCTTTTGAGAAACAGCTCCTGGTCTGTCACTGATCCCTGGTAGTTATGGAATGCTTGACCATGAGGCACAAACTGATCATGTGACTGAAAATGCCCATTTTGAGCTGGGTTATGTTGGACCCACCAAGGCTTACTGTCAGAAAGGCCCAGCAGCAATCCATGGTAAGATGCAAATGGTATATCCTAGATCAAGTTTGTTCAGGAACAGAGGGCATTATTAATCATGAACAGGTAGCCCCAACCCCCATGTCACCTACCATAGTTGCACCCAGAACCCTCCCCCAGCTCACATCTATAGCTTTATGGGGGTCACATCCAAACATCTAAAGGAATAAGAAAAAGCTCAAGCTCGATTTATGGACAAGTTGGCCTCACATAGTGTACAACCTAAAAATGGATGGTAGCTGCATTAAAGCCACATTTGTAAACAGCCTTGAAAAGCAGTAGAGAGGAAAAAAATATCTTCCCAAATGGAAAAATTGCAAATGTTGCTCCTAGTCATTGGCTTTGTATGATAAGAGAAGTAGCATAAGGTGAGAATATGTACAAATTCCTAGGAAGTTGCCAATAAGAAATTAGAAGCTTTTGGGTAGAGCATGTGCATGGACATACAGCAGTGGGCACCAAGTGTGAAGAACTTTATATCACACGTGCCCACCAGAAAACACCCACCACTGAAGGGACACTGAACAACCAGGTTGGAAAAATGACTTAACCAGTTCATATTATCTGTTCTTCCTCATCAACCCTCCAAGAACTGGCATGATAGGCACATAAATGAAATGGTAAGGACAGTAGATACATAGGTTATGCATGGATGCAATAACAGGAACCAATGCTAATCTAGCTAACGCTGCCTCTCAATGTCCAACTTCCAACAACAGAGACCTATGCTGAACCATCAATATGTCATTATTCTCAAAAAGTCCAAATAGATGCTTGTTTGCAAGTCAATTTCATTTTACTCCTTCCATCCTGCAAGGTCCAACACTTCGTCAACATGGGGATTGATACCTATTCTGGGTGTGCGTTTGCCTTTCCTGTATGCAGAGCCTTGATTAGCACCACTATCTGGAGATGTACAAAATGCCTGATCCACAGGTATGGTACCCGGACAGCTGAGGATAAGGGAAAGCTAGAATTCATGGTTACACCCCCAAGACCAAAGGAAGCAATATAGGCTATAGTTCACTTCTAACCTTCCTCTTCTAAGTTTCTCCTCAGGAAGAGAGGCCCATGGACAACAAGGAGGAATTGCCCTCCAAACATGTTTGGAAGGTAAATCTATACGGCATAAGAACTAGATTCTGCTGGTCATGAAGATGCACCACTTAGATCTCATTCAATAAAAACTTCTGTGAGTAGAGGTAACTGAGAGCCTCCACTGCCCACCTGTTTGGATCTATCAGGGCATTCACACCGAGGCCACACCTCCCCCAGGCTGCCCTCAGTGACTCAGCATGGAAAAGCCCAATCTTGCTCATCATGGAGTTCCTTTAACTAGCAATCATTGCTCAGGATTCCCTATAGGCCTGGCCAGGATTTGTTCTAAACTCACTGTGGTCTGAGACTCTTTTTACCAAACCCTTCTTTCCCTCTCTCCTTTCTCAGGCGTCAGACCAGCATTGTGGTCTGAAGGATTCCCTTGCTTTCATTGCTTTCTCCTCTTATACCTTTCACAGGCATTTCATCCAATAAATCTCTTACATGTCTAATCCCATCTTGGCGTCTGCTTCTTGAAGGACCAAACTGACGTTAAAACCCCCTCACACGTGTATTTACTTAAATTATTTTGGAAATCTTTCATTACCAACACATATGAGCTGCTTCATTCTGTTCACTGATTTCATTGATACACAATATTTTATTTAACCAGATGCTGATGGTCATTTAGGCTTATCTTCTAATTTGACTATTACAAAAATTAAAATGCTGCAATGATGAATATATCTGAAGAATAGTTTTCACTTAAGTTGTAGAAATTGTTGAATCATATAATAAGTAATTTTTGGGATTTCCCTGGTGGCACAGTGGTTAAGAATCCACCTTCCAATGCAGGGGACATGGGTTCAAGCCCTGGTCAGAGAAGACCTCACATGCCGCGAACCAACTAAGCCTGCGTGCCACAACTACTGAAACCTGCACAGCACCTAGAGCCCGTGCTCCGCAACAGGAGAAGCCACCGCAAAGACAGACCCGTGCACCACAACGAAGAGTAGACCCCGCTTGCCGCAACTAGAGAAAGCCCATGCACAGCAACAAAGACCCAAAGCAGCCAAAAATAAATAAATTAAACAAAAAAGTAATTTTCACAGATACTGCAGTATCTAACACATCATTTGTCTTTGTTTTCACACGCTCGCCAACCCCTTTGAATCATCAAGTTTTTTAAAAATAGTATCTCACATTTTTAAATTTCCTGTTATTTCATTGTTAGTAACTTTAGGATCCTTTCACTTATTTACAAGCTATTGATACTTTGTTATTCTTTCTGCTTACTGTTGTTGTCATTTGCTTCTTTCTCTCGAGTCATTCTTTTTTTTTTTTTTTTTTTTTTTTTTGGTACGCGGGCCTCTCACTGTTGTGGCCTCTCCCATTGCGGAGCACAGGCTCCGGACGCGCAGGCTCAGAGGCCATGGCTCATGGGCCCAGCCGCTCCACGGCATGTGGGATCTTCCCGGACCGGGGCACGAACCCATGTCCCCTACATCGGCAGGCGGATTCTCAACCACTGCGCCACCAGGGAAGCTCGAGTTGTTCATTTTTTTGATTATCTATTTGTAAGACCTTTCATATGTTAAGTAAATTCGTACTCTTTCTCACATAGGGGTTGCAAATATTTTACAGTTGACACCTTTCTTTTGACTTTGTATAATGCATTTCTTAACTTACAGAAATGAGTTTTAGGTAGTCACAGGTACATATCTTTTCCTTTCTGGTATATGGTTGTTTCTTGCTTGGAATGGCATTCTCCATATCAATAATAATAACAACACCAACAAGAATAATAATAAAACATTTCATTTTCTTCTAGTATATTTATCAATTTTTGGACTTTTTTGAAATTGTACTTTAAAAAAATTTTTTTTATTTTTTAGCTGCATTGGGTCTTCATTGCTGTGCGTGGGCTTTCTCTAGTTGCAGTGAGCGGGGTCTACTCTTTGTTGTGGTGCACTGGCTTCTCCTTACAGTGGCTTCTCTTGTTGCAGAGCACTGGCTCTAGGCACGCAGGCTTCAGTAGTTGTAGCTCACGGGCTCTAGAGCGCAGGCTCAGTAGTTGTGGCACACAGGCTTAGTTGTGCCACAGCATGTGGGATCTTCCCAGACCAGGGCTTGAACCCATGTCCCCTGCACTGACAGGAGGACCCATGTCCACTGCGCCACCAGGGAAGTCCTGAAATTGTACTTTACTGTAAGTTATTTTGGTAAAATAAATAAGGTAGAGGGTCAATATTATTTTCTTATGGCCATGTAGTTTTTGAATAATCCAATTTTTGTCACTCATTTTAAATAAAATTTTAATCATAAACATAGTCAATATGACTCCTTTTATGGACTTTCGAGTATTAGTACCAAACCCTTTTTAAATATGAAGTTTCCTTTATTTGTGAATATCTTGCAAGAATAGTACAAGCTTATATCTTCTATCTTCTAAGTTCCTTGACTGCTCATTCATGTATTTCTCTGAATATATCAACTTGACTAATTCCAAACATAAATGTTACATATTTATTGAGATTGACTTAAATGTATACTTAAATTTAAGAACAATATATTCCTTTGCAGCAAAAAAGCTTCCTCAGAAAAATGTATCTCATTTATTCAGTATTTTATGTACCAGCCAAAGGCTTTAGATATTTCTCCAGAACAGTAGTATGTACATTTCTCATTATATCTAGCCCAAATTGTTATCTCTTTTCAGTTACCATTGCATACGAAATCAACTTTTCTATTATATTTACTGACCACATATTTTTTACATATAAAAAATCATTTATAATTGATATTGATAAAAGCTCTAAAACATTGATTTTTAAATATTAATCTTATACCAAATAACAGAATAATTTTATTATACTTATTCTCTGGTTCTCAATTGATTACATTGGTTTTCCAGGTTTGTTATTTTATCATTTGCAAACAAGCAGGCACCCACTTTCTCAATTTGTATTAAGTCTTTTTGTTCCTATCATGTCGCATTAATTTGCTTAGATATAACAATGTTAAGTAAAGTGGATGTAGTATCATAGTAAAATGGTATCTTTGTTTTCTTAGCCTTAGTGAAAATACTTTTGGCTTTTCACCATTAAAGATGACATGGGTTTCTTATTTGAGATATGTATTTTTACCATTCTATAGAAGTATCTACCTATGCCTACACTATTAAGAATTTTACTCATAAATGGATATGTGTTTTTATTATATGCATTTTCTGTATCCACAGAAAAGATAATATTTCCTAATCGTGAACAAGCCATACTTCGCACTTGTGTATTTTATTTTGTAATGTTTGTGTATTCTATTTGCTAACTGGAATTAGAATGTTGACCCAATTATTTATAAGTGAGATTAATATGTACATTTATTTTGAATATTTTTGTCAGTTTGTAGTAGTAATAGTAATAATAATAATAGCAACAACAATAACAGTAGCACATATCTCTTACACACTTACTCTATACCAAACATTCAAAGAGTTTTAGGTGTATTAACTCACTTATACCTCACAACAACAACATGTAAGCACTATTTTTATCCCCTTTTTAATAGAAAGAAACTGATGCAAAGGAGGTTAAATAACTCGACTAACATCATACTGCTAGTAAATGATGACACCAGAATTTGAATACAGGTGGCCTGATTCCATAGCTGTCACTTTTAATCACAACAGAATCTGTAAAATAATTTAGAGGATTTCCTTCTCTCTTTAAGTCTGGGAATTGTTCTTATGTCATTGGCATTACTTTTCTTTGAAGTCTAATAGAATTCCCTTTTTAACTATCTGGGCCTAATTCATTTATCTCATTCCACTCTGTAAGGAAAGAGAGAACGACACAGACAATGTTTTGACACCTTTCTCAATTATTTTCATGACAATTATTTTACTTAGTTTTCTATTCCTTTAATGTAGATGGCTCAAACAAATAGTGCATTTCAAACAAAATTTCCAGTGGACTAAAAAGGCTGAGAAACTTCTAGGCAATGTAAAGTACATGGCCTCTAACTGACAGCAATATATATATATACATGAAACCTGATACACATATATGTAGAGATATAGGTAAATTATACAGATAGGTATAGACATGTGAAACTTAGTATATGTGAAAAAGGAAGTTTGTTTTTATGTAAATTTTTCCAACAATACCTGAAAAATCCCTAAGACCACAGACAGCTGGATCAGGGAACTGTAGTGCTCATGATATGCTCAGGGTGAAAGTTAAAGAGCTACAGAAAAGCTGAACCAGTCCCAGGAATCAGAGCTGTGGCCTTCCAGTCTAGGATAAAGCCACAAGAAAAATTCTCTCACTAAAGAGAATAAGAGAGTCATATGAAAAATTCCAAAGGCAGTATCAGGGACTGACACAGAAATAGACTGATGCTCTCAAATAACCTCCAGCCTTTGCAACGGCCATGGATTCCTCACACAGAGAATCTAAGTACCTGGGTAACCAGTAGAGCAGCCCATCTGATGAGTATACTTGCCTTCTCATAATTAGCCTCTGCAAATACTATTAGGAGAATCATAATTTTCACATTCACTGGGGAAATTCATGCCATCTACTGGTACAGGCCAATCCAACTGAAAACCACTAAAACAGCTGAAGAAGAAGGTAATGTCAGCATCATGGTAGCATGAGACACTCCCTCTGTCTCTTCCCTTCAATTTACAACCAGTAAAATATTCATTAACTCAACAAAGTTTCCTCTGCTTAACACACTAGGATGCCAGAGTTCCACACATCCGTACATCTAAATGTGGGTGAACTAGAAAACATAGAGGAGGCAGACCAGGTTAACAGTGGAGGTAGTGCCTATAATCCTGGACCCCCAGATACAACAATTGAGCCCACAGCCCCAGAGAACCCAGTAGCAAGAGGGGAGTAGTGCACATGACTCCAGCTTCCCAGGTACGATGCCTACAGCCACAGGGAACTGGGCAGCAGCAACAGTAGAGCCTGACACCCTGTCTCTCCAGCAGTGGAAGTATCCATGACTCTGCACCACTCCCCCACCTGCAGTAGTGGTACCCACAAACCTGACAACCGTGGACATGGCAGAGGCACCCACAAACCCAGCTTCTCCCCACCTTTCCTTATTATAACAGAGCCTATGAACCAGATGACTCCAGGTAAAACAGAGGTAACTGCCATCTGAGTGTCCCATGTGGCAACACCATCGATAACAGCAGCACTGGCAGCAGCAAGTCACTGGCAACCCTGGAGGCACAAACAACAACAACGGCACAGGACAAAATCTCTGACAGAGATAGAGGGTGTAAAGTGTAGACACTCATATTTAACCAGGGGTAATTCAGGTAAAAGAAACCAGAAACCTCTGCTATAGTGCCACCTACTGAAAAACAAAAGGAAGTGCTCTAATTATTCATCTGTTGAGTCTTTAGAATCAAGTGAAAAAAGCTCCGCCTAAAGAAAGGTATTCACTACTTCAAATGCACCAGCAGATAAACAGCTCATCAAGCACCATGAAAAACCATGGTAACATAGTATAACAAAAAGAACATGACAATTCTTCAGAAACCAAACTTAAAGACACAAAATAATGTGTTCTAACTGACAGAGAACTCAAAATAGCTGTCATAAAGAAACTCAATGAGCTACAAGAAAACTCAGAAAGGCAGTTCAATGAACTCAGGAATAAAATTAATGAACAGAGGAATAATTTACCAAAGAGACTAAAAATCTACAAAACAACCAAACAGAAATCCTGGAACTGAAGGACTCAAGAAATGAGACAACACACTACAAAGCATTAGAACAGACTGTATTGAAGAGAGAACTAGCAAGCTCAAAGACAGAAATCTAGAAATGATACAGGTAGAAGAGGAAAGAGAACTAAATTTTTCAAAATGAAGAAATTCTACATGAACTATCCAACTCTATTAGGAAAGGCAACATAAGTATAACGGTATCCCCCAGGAAAAGAGAGGGAAATGAGTGCATTTAAAGAAATAATAACTGAGAAGTTGTCAAATCTGGGGAAGGAACTGGATGTATGAATCCATGAAGCTAAGAGAACATCTAATTACTGCAATGCAAAAAGACCTTCTCAAAAACATATTAAACTGTCAAAAGTCAATAACAAAGAAACAATTTTTAAGGTAGCTTGGGAATAAAGAACTTATATAGAACAATCAGAAAACAAAAGATAAAATGGTAGTACTAAGTTCTCATTCATCAATAATCACCCTAAATATAAAAGGGTTAAATCACCGATCAAAAGACACAGAGTAGCTGGATGAAATAAAACCCAAGACCCAGCTATATGTTGCCTCCAAAGGACTCACTTCAGCTCTAAAAATAAACATAGGTTCAAAATAAAGGGCTGGAGGAAGATACTCCAAGCAAATGGCCCGCCCCTCAAGCCAAGGTCTCCTCCGCTGGCACAGACTCCAGGGTCCTGAGCGCTGCCACCACCAAAGCCTCCTTTGACCACACACAGGGCCTGCATGCACTGCCCACACCAAAGCCTCCTCCAGAATCAGCCCTGGGTGCCCCAGCCTGAGACAGCAAGATGCCAATGCTGGCGGGGGCTGAGTTCTAAAAGGTGGGGTTAGGATAGTGGACCCAGGGAGAGGACCGCTGTTGGCTATGCGGAGACAACCTAAGGGGACAGGAGTGAGGGGCTCCATGGCTGGGAATGCTCCAAGAGGAAGTGTAGTCTGCCTTGGAAATGAGGCATGACTGCTGAGTGGCGCCCAAGGGGCGGGGCTGCCATTGCAAACCCCCTCCCCGCCCGATGACCCCTGCCTCCCCAGGCACTGGAACTCCCACCAGAGCGAGCATGTCCCAGTCTGTTGCATCTTCCTGCCGGTACCTGCCATCACAGGAACTTCATGCATGCCCCAGTTGTGTCCACCTTATCCCTCCCAGGCCTGAATGATTAAGTGTCCCAATCAGCAGCTGCTTTTGCCCCCTCTCACCTTGGTGGGGAACAGACTACTGAGGGGAGCCTGCATGCAGAACTGGGGCCAAAACCAAAGCTGAGCCCCAGGGGCTATGTGACTAAGGCAGAGGTATGCAAATCTCTCTGTGAAGCTGCACAAGCTGCAAAATAAATCCTCATGATCCTCTTGGTAAACCCTGCATCTGCAGAATATCTGAATGGATGAGAACTCCCACAACTGAGACTAGTCTAACTTTGGAAGCTGTGGACTTTGGAGAAAGTGCACATGAGAGTTGGGCCAGGTCAGAGTCTGAGCTGCTCCCACAGTGATCACAGTGGATCCAGAGACCTACCTAGAGGTATTGGAAGGCCTTCTGGGGAGGTGGGGTTTGGATGTGGCTGACTGGGGTCGGGGGGGCAAGGACACTGACAGTCCTCAGGAAAATATAATAATTCTTATTTTTTTGTTTTGTTTTCTCTTTTTGTTTCATTTTGTTCTCTTGTCTGCTGTTTTATTTCTTAGTTATTTTTCTTTTCTTTTTTCAATTTTTTAATATATATATTATATATTTTTTATTTTTCTATTATGACTTGACTTTTCTGCTGTTTTCTGTTTTTTTCCTTGTTTTTGGTTTTGTTCTTAGGGGTTTTATTTTGGATGGATTTTGTGTGTTTGTTTTGCATTTTATTTTTTAGTTTGCTTTCTGTTTTAGTTCTCTTTTTTGGTTTTCATTTTTGTTAGTTTTGTTTTTATTGTTTGTTTTTGTTTTGGGGTTGTTTTCTTTGTTATATTGTTCTCTTGATTTTCTTTTTCTTTTTTTCTTTTCTTTGATTGGTTTTGTTTTTATCATTTGATTTCGGTTTTCTTTACTTTTCTTCTTTTTTCTTTTTTTGCCAAACCATGCAACTTGCAGGGTCTTGGTTCCCAGGCCAGGGGTTGGGCCTGAGACTCTGAGGTAAGGGCACTGAGACCAAGACACTGGAATACCAGAGAATTTCCAGCCCCAGGGAATATTAATTAACAGGAGCTCTCCCTGAGGTCTCCATCTTGACATCAAGACCTGGCTCCACTAAACTGCTTGCAGGCTCCAGGGCTGGATACCCCATGACAAACAACCAGCAAGACAGGAACACACAACCCATCAACAGGCTGCCTAAAGTCATACTAAGCTCACAGACACCCCAAAACACATCACCTGAAACAGCCCTGGCGATCAGAGGGACAAGATTCAGATCTACCCACCACAGTGCAGGCACCAGTCCCTCCCACCAGGAGGCCTACACAAGCCCCTGGACCAACCTCACTCACTAGGGGGCAGACACCAGAAGCAATGGGAACTATGATCCTGCAGCCTGTGAAAAGGAGACCACAGACACAGTAAGCTACACAAAATAGGAAGATAGAGAAATATGCACCAATGAAGGAGCAAGGTAAAAATCCACAAGACCAAAAAAATGAAGAGGAAATAGGTAATTTACCTGAAAAAGAATTCAGAGTAATGGTAGTTAAGATGATCCAAGATCTCAGAAATACAACAGAGGAACAGATGAAAAAGATATAAGAAATGTTTAACAAGGACCTATAAGAACTAAAGAAAAAAGAGTGATGAAAAACACAATAACTGAAATTAAAAATACACTAGAAGGAATCAATAGCAGAATAACTGAGGCAGAAGAACGGATAAGTGAGCTGGAAGATAGAATGGTGAAAATAACTGTTGCAGAGCAGAATAAAGAAAAAAGATTGAAAAGAAATGAGGAAATTCTCACAGACATCTGGGACAACATTAAATGCACTAACATTCGTACTACAGGGGTCGCAGGAGAAGAAGAGAAAGAGGAAGGCTCTGAGAAAATATTTGAAGAGATTATAGTTGAAAACTTCCCTAACATAGGAAAGGAAATAGTCACCAAGTACAGGAAGCACAGAGAGTCCCATACAGGTTAAATACAAGGAGAAACACACCAAGACACATATTAATCAAACTAACAAAAATTAAATATAGGGCTTCCCTGGTGGCGCAGTGGTTGAGAGTCCACCTGCCGATGCAGGGGACATGGGTTCGTGCCCCAGTCTGGGAAGATCCCACATGCCGTGGAGCGGCTGGGCCCGTGAGCCATAGCCGCTGAGCCTGTGCATCCAAAGCCTGTGCTCCGCAATGGGAGAGGCCACAACAGTGAGAGGCCCGCATACCTCAATGACAACAAAAAAAATTAAATACAAAGAAACAATCTTAAAAGCAGCAAGGGAAAAGCAACAAATAACATAAAAGGGAATTCCTATAAGGTTATCAGCTGACTTTTCAGCAGAAACTCTGCAGGCCAGAAGGGAGTGGCAAGACCTATTTAAAGTGATGAAAGGGAAAAACCTACAACCAAGATTACTCTACCCAGCAAGGGACTCACTCAGATCCAATGGAGAAATTAAAAGCGTTACAGACTGGCAAAAGCTAACAGAATTCAACACCACCAAACCAGTTTTGCAATAAATGCTAAAGGAACTTCTCTAGGCAAGAAATACAAGAGAAGAAAAAGACCTACAAAAACAAACCCAAAACAATTAAGAAAATGGTAATAGAAACATACATATCGATAATTACCTTAAATGTAAATGGATGAAATGCTCCAAACAAAAGACAGACTGGCTGAATGGATACAATAAGACCCATATATATACTGTCTACAAAAGACCAACTTTAGACCTAGGGACACATACAGACTGAAAGTGAGGGGATGGAAAAAAGATATTCCATGCAAATGGAAATCAAAAAAAAGCTGGAGTAGCAATACTCATATCAGACAAAATAGACTTTAAAAATATAGATTATTACAAGATATAAGGAGGGACACTACATAATACTCAGGGGAACAATCCAAGAAGAAGATATAACAATTGTAAATATTTACACACCCAACATAGCACCTCAATACATAAGGCAAATTCTAACAGCCATAAAAGGGGAAATCGACAGTAACTCAATAACAGTGGGGGAATTTAACACCTCATTTACACCAATGGAAAGATCATCCAACAGAAAATGAATAAGGAAACACAAGCCTTAAATGACACATTAGACCAGATAGACTTAATTGATATTTATACGACATTCCATCTGAAAGCAGCAGAATACACTTTCTTCTCAGGTGTACACGGAACATTCTCCAGGATACATCACATCTTGGGTCATAAATCAAGCCTCAGTAAATTTAAGAAAATTGAAATCGTTATCAAGCATCTTCTCTGACCACAACGCTATAAGAGTAGAAATCAATTACAGGAAAAAAAAACTGTAAATAACACAAACACATGGAGGCTAAACAATATGCTACTAAATAATCAATGGATCACTGGAGAAATCAGTGAGGAAATAAAAATTACCTAGAAACAAATGACAAAGAAACACAATGATACAAAACCTATGGGATGCAGCAAAAGCAGTTTTAAGAAGGAATTTTATAGCAATACAATCCCACCTCAAGAAACAAGAAAAATCTCAAATAAACAACCTAAACTTACACCTAAAGTAGTAAGAGAAAGAGAACAAACAAAACTCAAAGTAAGTAGAAGAAAACAAATCACAAAGATCAGAGCAAAAATAAATGAAATAGCAATGAAGAAAATAGGGACTTCTCTGGTGGCACAGTGGTTAAGAATCCGCCTGCCAATGCAGTGGACATGGGTTCGATCCCCAGTCCAGGAAGATCCCACATGCCATGCAGCAACTAAGCCCATGCACCACAACTACTGAGCCTGCACTCTAGAGCTCGCAAGCCGCAACTACTGAGCCCGTGTGCCTAGAGCCCATGCTCTGCAACAAGAGAAGCCACCACAATGAGAAGCCCACATACCACAATGAAGAGTAGCCCCCGCTCGCCGCAACTAGAGAAAGCCTGTGCACAGCAACAAAGACCCAATGCAGCCAAAAATAAATAATGAATTAATTAATTTTTAAAAGAAAGAAATGAAGAAAACAATAGCAAAGATCAATGAAACTAAAAGCTGGTTCTTTTAGAAGATAAACAAAACTGATAAACATTTAGCCAGACTCATCAAGAAAAAAAAGGGAGAAGACTCAAAACAATAAACTTAGAAACGAAAAAGGACAAGTTAAAACTGACACCACAGAAATACATAGGATCATAAGAGACTACTACAAGCAACTATATACCAAAGAATGAACAATGTGGAAGAAATGGACAAATTCTTAGAAAAATACAGCCTTCCAAGACTGAACCAGGAACAAACAGAAAATATGAACAGACCAATCATAAGTAATGAAATTTAAACTGTGATTAAAAATCTTCCAACAGGGACTTCCCTGGTTCTCTATGTTCCAGGGATTTTGTTGCTGTTGATTTTTCTGGATTTTCTACAGACAGTAATGTCCCCTGCAAATAGTTTTATTTCTTCCTTCCCAATCTATATATGTTTAATTTCATTTTCTTATCTTAATTCATTAGCTAGAAAATGCTTAACAGGAGTGGTGATAGGGGACATCCTTGACTGTTCCGGAATTTAGGGGGAAAGCTCCTAGTGTCTCACCATTAAGATTTTTGTAGGTATGCTTTATCAATTTGAGGAAGTTCCCCTCTATTTCTAGTTTGCCAGGAGTTTTGATAATGAATGAATGTTAGATTTCATCAAACACTTTTTCTCCACCTATTTATTGGACCATGC
The DNA here is from genome assembly GCF_003031525.2 of Neophocaena asiaeorientalis asiaeorientalis. Lineage (NCBI taxonomy): Eukaryota > Metazoa > Chordata > Mammalia > Artiodactyla > Phocoenidae > Neophocaena > Neophocaena asiaeorientalis. The sequence continues at coordinate 7,359,315 of NW_020174438.1, forward strand.
TATTTCTCTTCTTTAGCTTGTTGATGTGATGTATTACATTAATTGATGTTCAAATTCTGAACCAGCCTTGCATACCTGAGATAAATCCCAACTGGCTGTGGTGTATAATTCCTTTTATACACTGTTGGATTTTTTTCATATGTGCATGAGAAATATTAGCTATCAGTTTTTGATCTGACTTGTCCGGTTTTGGTATTTGGGTAACACTAACCACATCAAATGAGTCAAGAAGTACTCCCTCTGCTTCTATTCTCTGAAAGATACAACTAATCCAAATTCATTTTTTTTCTATCCAAATTGGTTTTGCTATTAATAGTAAAGTCTATTTACATATGGCTTGTGAACCGTATAGACACAAAAATTATAAAAATAAACCATTACATATTTAAAGACAAATGCAAAGTTTTCACATTAGGTCATTAAAGATTTCGTGTATTTTTTTACACTGTAAGTTATTATAAACTAGATATGTTAAGCAAAACAAAAAAACATGATGCAAACCAGCAAATATTATATGCCATCATTTGTTTTTAAAATAAGAGATATAGACAGATGCCCTTAGATATGCATAGAATACCTCTGGAAGAATGCTTAAACTGCTATCAATGGTTGCCTAAGGGACTGGATAAGGGATGGTAAGGAAACTCACTTTTCATTAAATAGTCTTTGGTACAATTTTTTAAAATTAGAATACTATTAATACTAATTAGAATTAGAATCTAATTCTAAAATTAGAATACTATTAATACTAACAAATTTGTTAACAAATTTGTTTAAAAGTTTTGATTAGTAAATATACTTAAGACTAAACCCCTTAATACATGGATTTAACATAAAATTACTTTGTTATACGACACAAAGAAATGATTTTTTAAATTTGGGGAAATATTTTCATAAAAGGCGTTTACAAAATTGAAAAATGAGTGAAAAATGCTGATGCAGTATATTACAGTGATATTTTAAGGAAGAATTTCATTTTTAAGTATGAAATATTTCAGGGAATATATGAAAACTATCAGCTGCCTACAGTGGCCAAGGTTAGCCTTATTTTCTTTCCTAAGAAAAAAGACTTGTGTGAGTATTTAGGAAGCTTGAAATTGTCACTTGAAGAAAAAAACCGAAATCCCTTACAGTGAGTTTTAGGCCTACATGATAGAGAAATCAAGATTAATTTAAAGTCAGCCATTAATATGCTACTCATCTGCATGTTATTCAGGAAAAGAATAATACGCTTATATCCAAGAATGGTTAAATTTTTATTTACTGTTGCCTCAGGAAAAATGACTACCAGAGATGATATTATTCCTAATATTTTGAGGACCTTTTAACATTCCTGGAGCTGACTATTTGGAAATGTGCTTGTTCCAAAGCGCGGAAGTACAAAGACATTGGCATCATATAAATCAGTTTTATTTGCTATTCCATGTGTCAGAATTGATGAGTATACTAGAGAAAGCAGGTCATCTCTTATGGTTTCTGAAATGGCTTAACAAAATGTGTATGACTGGGGAAAAATAGGTGATCCAGCTTTCTCCTTTTGGATTTAGGCTACATACTGGTAGAGGAAGAGGGAGCATGACACTGTTAGTTGGGATAGTGGGAAAAACGTAATGAGTAAATAGGTTGTATACCCATCCCAGAAAGCAGATGAACAATAACAGATCATGCTACTCAGAACAGTTAACGTCTGGGCCATCACCTTTATGATACAAGTGAGAAGCCAGGCTAGAGAAACACAATCCTCAGTTACGCTTTAGTCATGTTTTCCAAGGCAACACAAACCCACTTATTTTATTTATTTATTTATTTATTTATTTATTTATTTATTGGCTGTGTCGGGTCTTCATTTCTGTGCGAGGGCTTTCTCTAGTTGCGGCGAGTGGGGGCCACTCTTCATTGCGGTGTGCGGGCCTCTCACTGTCGTGGCCTCTCCTGTTGCAGAGCACAGGCTCCAGACACGCAGGCTCAGTAGTTATGGCTCACGGGCCCAGCTGCTCCGTGGCATGTGGGATCTTCCCAGACCAGGGCTCAAACCTGTGTCCCCTGCACTGGCAGGCAGATTCTCAACCACTGCGCCACCAGGGAAGCCCCACAAACCCACTTTTAAAGAGCATTATAGTGCTTCATGGGTAGTGCAAGTACCTTGTAATAAGACAATATGAATTCTGACCTTCTGTCCCTTATATCACTGCTACCAATTCATTTCACTTTCAATAAGCATTCATAACCTATACTTAAAAACGATGTATACATAAGCATACATAATTAAATATATTCTTGCTATTTCTTTTAACATCTTTATTGGAGTATAATTGCTTTACAATGTTGTGTTAGTTTCTGCTGTATAAAAAAGTGAATCAGCTATACGTACACATATATCCCCATATCCCCTCCCTTCTGCGACTGCCTCCCACCCTCCCTATCCCACCCCTCTAGGTGGTCACAAAGCACCGAGCTGATCTCCCCATGCGATGCAGCTGCTTCCCACTAGCTATCTATTTTACATTTGGTAGTGTATATATGTCAATGCCACTCTCTCACATCGTCCCATCTTACCCTTCCCCCTCCCCATGTCCTCAAGTCCATTCTCTATGTCTGCTTTTTTTTTTTTTTTCTGTACGCGGGACTCTCACTGTTGTGGCCCCTCCCGCTGCAGAGCACAGGCTCTGGACGCGCAGGCCCAGCGGCCACGGCCCATGGGCCCAGCCGCTCCGCGGCAAGCGGGACCCTCCCGGACCGGGGCATGAACCCGCGTCCCCTGCATCGGCAGGAGGACTCTCAACCACTGCGCCACCAAGGAAGCCCCCTTCCTTCTTTATTTTGAACAAATTTATCTATTAGGTCAGTTAAGACTAAATAAAAATAAGTTTTGTTTTTTTTAACCTTTGTTTCTTCTCCAAAGCTCTTCCTTTCTTTATACAGATCTAAGTTTCTGATGTCTGTGAAAGTATTTCTACTTCACTTCTGAAGAATAATTTTTCAGGGTACACAATTCTAAGTCAGTGGATTTTTTCTCTCAAAACTTTAAATATTTCACTCCAGTCTCTTCTTGCTTGCATGGTTTCTAAGGAGAACTCAGATGCATTTTTTATCTTGCTCCTCTATAGGTGAGGTTTTCATTTTTCTGGCAAATTTTTAACTTTTCTGTCTTCAATTTTCAGCAGTATGAATATGATAAGCTTTGGTGAGGTCTGGGGGTGGGGCATTTATCCTTCTTGGTGTTCTGGTTCCTGGATCTATGGTTCAGTGTTTGACAAATTTGGCAAACTTCTTAGTCATTATTGCTTCAAATATTTCTTCTGTTCTTTCTTTTTTCACCTTTTGGTATTCTCATTATACATATATTACACCTTCCATAGTGATCTCACAGTTCTTGGATATTCTGGTGGGGTTTTTTTTTGTTTGTTTGTTTGTTTTTTTAGTCTTCTTTTCTCTTTGCTTTCAAGTTTTGGAAGTTTCTACTGAAGTACTCCCAAGCCCAGAGAATCTTTCCTTGGCTGTTGCCAGTCTACTAATGAACCTAGCAAGAGCAATCTTCATTTCTCTTGCTGCGTTTCTAACTCTGGCATGTCTACTTTATTCTTTCTTAGAATTTCCAACTCTCTGCTTACAATGTCCATCTTTTCTTGCATGAATTCAACTACATCCATTAGAGGCCTTAGGATAGTAATCATAGTTGTTTTAAATTCCCAATCTGATAATTCTAACATTCCTGCCATGTCTGAGTCTTGGTCTGATGCTTGCTCTATCTCCTCAAACTGTTTTGTTTTGTCTTTCTGTATGCCTTATAATTTTTCTTGACAGACATAATGTACTAGGTAAAGGAAACTGCTGTAAATAGGTCATTAATAATGTGGTGATGAGGTATAGGGGAGGGGAAACGTGCTATAATCTGGTGATTGGGTCTCAGTCTTTTAGTGAGCCTGTGTCTCTGTACTGTGAACTTCAGAAATGCTTCTCCTAGCTTTATTATCCCTGTGGGTGGGAGATAATGCCTAGAGTGATCTGGAGTTGGATATTTCCCTTCTCCCTCATGGAAGGCTACAGTAGGCTGTACTTGGGTATTTTGTTTTCCCCATGTGGAATGCTAGAGTAAACAGGAGTTGGGTATTTCACTTTCCCCAGGTCAGTTCAACGCTGAAAAAACTTCTAATTGTTTACAGTCTGAAAATATAGTTTCCCTCAGGACAGGCCTTATTAAGAAAAACAAAATGCTCTGAAATATTTCAAAATGGTTACTTTCCCCCTCCCTCTGCACAAGCGGATTTTTCTCCAGCATTCACTGTGAGAACCTGGTCAACCTCCTGGAGATAAAATAAAGGTATGGAGAGCCTCTATTACAGGATCCTCTTGGAGTTTCTGACACTCAGACTTGTCCACAGAGCCCCGAGCAATTTGTCAATTACAGTTTAGGTTTTCCTACCTCATGGAGGTTTCTCCTCCTAAGTTTCACCTCCAGTAAGTCATGATTCTCTACATTTGCCTATCTGTCTCTACAATTTGGGGGGCAGCGGTTTTTGCCTTGTGACTTCATTTATCTGTCATATCTAAGAAGAGTTGTTGGTTTTTCAGTTTGTACAGCATTTTAGTTGTTGTTAGGATGGAGTGTTGACTTCCAAGCTTCTTACATGCCAGACTGGAAACTGGATGACTTGCTTTTTACTTTGAGGTCATGTTATTAGATGATATTTATGTAAACTGTTACATCTTCTTTGTGAAAAACCTTTATCATTACAACTCAAGAACTTGTGTTACAGGAAGCTTTTCAAGTTAATTTCTACTTCTCTGATATTAATATAACTAGCTTCTCTAGCTTTCTTTTGGTGTCTGAATTTTCCCATCCTTTACTTTCACACATTCTCTATCCTTATGTTTTAGATATGTTAGTTTTGTCAATAGCAACAAAAGTTGGATTTGCTTTATTAATTCATTCCAATAATCTTTGTCTTTTACTGAAACATGCAGTGCACTTATACTTAATATGATTAGTGATATATTTGTGTTTGCAATCTTACTATGTGATTTCTACTTGAACCACAAGGTTTGTGTTATTTTTTCCCGGCTTGCCAACTTTCATATTAATAAAGTATTTAATAAATAATTAGTAGATTATCTTCTTAGACCTGTTTATATTTACAAAAAATTTAATGTAAAGTACAGAGTTGCATATATTCCCACCCCGTACATTTTATTAACATCTTTCTTTAGTGTTGTACATTTGTTACAAATGATGAAATAATACTGATACTCCATTATTAACTAAAGGCTCACTCTTGTTTTGTACAGTCTATGGGTTTTGACAAATGTATAACGATATGATAAAACATTACACATTATTAAAAAAAAGTTTCGCTAACCCTGAAAATGCTGTCTCCATCTATTCTCCCCTGCCTCTCTCCAACCCTTGACAGCCACTGATCTTTTTACAGTCTCCATAATTTTGGCTTGCACAATGTCATATACTTGGTTTATTTATTTTATACATAGTAATTTGTACCTCTTAATTCCTTACCCCTATCTTGCCCCTCCACCTATTGGTAACCACTAGTTTATTCTCTACATCTATGAGTATGTTTCTTTTTCTTATATAAATCAGTTTGTTTTATTTTTTGGATTTCAGGTGTAAGTGATAACATACAGCATTTGATTTTCTCTGTCTGACTTATTTCACTAAACATGTTACCCTCCAGGTCCATCTATGTTGTTGCAAATAGCAAATCTGATTATTTTTTACGGCTGAGTAGTATTCCATCGTGTGTGTGAGTGTGTGTGTGTGTGTATGTATACGTGAAACATCTTTTCCATTCATCTGTTGATGGACACTTAGGTTGCTTCAATATCTTGGCAACTGTAAATAATGCTACTACGAACACCAGGGTGCATGTATTTTTTAAAAAGTGTTTTCATTGTCTTCATCTATATACTGAGTGGAATTGCTAAATAACGGTAATTCTGTTTTTAGTATTTTGAGAAATCTCCATACTGTTTTCCACAGTGGCTTCACCAAGTTACATTCCCACCAACTGTGTACACGGGATCCCTTTTCTCCACATCCTTGCCAACATTTGTTATTTGTGTTCCTTTCAATGACAGCCAATCTGACAGGTGTGAAGTTTTGATTTGCATTTCCCTGATGATTAACATGCTGAGCATCTTTTCATGTGCTGGTTGGCCATCTTTATGCCTTCTATGAAAAAATGTCTATTCAGGTCTTCTGCCTATTTTTTCATCCGTTCTTCTGGTTTTTCTGATGTTGAGTTTGTATGAATTGCTTACATATTTTGAATATGAACCCCTTATTGGTCATATCATTTGCAAATATTTTCTCTCATTCAATAGGTTGTCTTTCATTTTGTTGATGACTTTCTTTGCTGTGCAAAAGTTTTTGAGTTTAATTAGGTTCCATTGGTTTATTTTTGCTTTGTTTTCCTTAGCCTTAGGAAATATTGCTACAATTTATGTCAAAGACTGTTCCTCCTATGTTTTCCTCTAGGAATTTTATGGTTTCCGGTCTTGCATTTAGGTCTTTAATCCTTTTGCGCTTATTATATATATGGTGTGAGAAAAATCTCTAATTTCATTCTTTTACAAGTAGCTCTCCAGTTTTCCCAGAACCACTTACTGAAGAGACTGTCTTTTCTGCATTGTACATTCTTGCCTCCTTTGTCATAGATTACTTGACCAAAAGTGTGTGGGTTTATTTCTGAGCTCTCTATTCTATTCCACCAATCTATGTGTGTGCTTTAGTGCCAGTACTATACTGTTTTGATTACTGTAGCTTTGTAGTATAGTCTGAAGTCAGGGACTCTGATACCTCCAGCTCTCTTCTTTTTGCCCAAGACTGTTTTAGCTATTCAGGGTCTTTTTTTGTAAATATAAGGTATAAACATGTGTTGATTTGATACATTTACATACCATAACATGATTACCACTGAAGAGTTAACTAAAGCATCTGTCATGTCACATCATCACCATTTCATTATTGTGGTCAAAACAATTTCGATCTAGAATCTGAGCAACTTTGAAGTTTATAATACAGTATTGCTGTTTACAATATGCTAAGCATTAGATATTCAGGGTTTATTTATCTAATGATTGCAGGTTTGAACCCTTAAACAACGTCTCCGCAATTGCCACAGTCACCAGCCCCTGGTAACCACCATTCTACTCTAAATTTTTACATGTTTGGCTTTCTTAGAATCTACCTACAAATGATAGCCTACAATATTTGTCTTTCTCTGTCTGATTTATCTCACTTAGGATAATGCCCTCAAGGTCCATCCATGTTGTCACAAATGGAAAGATTTCATTCTTTCTCATGGAAATAGACAGATAGATGGATAGGGACAGATAGATAGATAGATACCTTTATCATCCATTCAGCAGTTGACTGACACTTAGGCTATTTCAACATCTTGGCTACTATGAATAATGCTGTCATAAACATGGGAGTGCATATATCACTTCAAGATCTTGCTTTCACTTGTTAGATATATACCCAGAAGTGGAGTTACTAGATAATATGGTAGTTCTTTTATCCATTTTTGAGGAACCTCCATACTCTTTCCCATGGTGGCTGAACCAATTTACATTCCTATCAACACTGGGATTCCCTTTTCTCCACATCCTCACAAACACGTGTTATCTCTGAAGGTTCCTTAAAAAACTACAAATAGAACTACCATATGATCCAGCAATCCCACTACTGGGCATATACCCTGAGAAAACCATAATTCAAAAAGAGTCATGTACCAAAATGTTCATTGCAGCTCTATTTACAATAGCCGGGAGATGGAAACAACCTAAGTGTCCATCATCGGATGAATGGATAAAGAAGATGTGGCACATATATACAATGGAATATTACTCAGCCATAAAAAGAAACGAAATTGAGTTATTAGTAATCAGGTGAATAGACCTAGAGTCTGTCATAAGTAAACCTTAATCATAAAATATATATATATATCTTGTCTTCTTGATGAAAGCCATTCTACTGAGAGTGAGGTAATAGCTCATTGTGGTCTTGATTTGCGTTTCTCTGATGACCATTAGTGTTGAGCATCATTTCATATATCTGTTGGCCATGTGACTGTCTTCTTTGGAAAAAATGTCTATTTAGCTTCTCTGCTCATTTTTTCAACTGAAATTTTTAGGGGTTTGTTATTCAGTTGTACGAGTTTTTACATATTTTTATTAGCAGGTCCTTATTCAATATTTGAATGGCAAATATTTTCTCCCTTTCTGAAGGTTACCTTGCATTTTTTTATTATTTCTTTTACTGTGTAAAACATTTTAGTTTGATATAGTCATACATGTTGATTTCAGCTTTTGTTGCTTAAGTTTTGATGTCATATCCAAAAAAATCATTGCAAAGAACAATGTCAAGGAGATTCTTTACTATGTTTACTTTTTTTAGTTTTACGTTATCAGGTCTTCTCTTTAAGTCTTTAATCCATTTTGAGTTAATTTTTGTGAGTGGTGTAAGATAAGGGCCTAATTTCTTTATCCAGTTTTTCCAGCATCATTTGTTGGAGAGACAATCCATTCCCCACTGAGTATTCATGGCTCCCTTGTCAAATATAAATTGACCACAAATACAGAGTATTCTTCCTGGGCTCTCTGCTCTGTTTCATTAGTCTATGTGTCTATTTATATGCCAGTACTATACTGTTTTAATTATTATAGGTTTATAACATAGTTGGAAGTAAGGAATTGTGATACCTCTGGCTTTGTTATTCTTTATCAAGATTGTTTTGGGTATTGGGGATCTTTTGTGATTCTGTACATATTTTAGGATTGTTTTTGACTATTTCAGTGAAAAAATGCCATTAGAATTATAATAAGGATTATGTTGAATCTATAGATGGCTTTGTGAGGTATATACATTTTAACAGTGTTAATACTTCCAATTCATGAACATGAGATATCTTTCCATTTATCTGTGTCTTTCGATTTATTTCATCATTGTCTTTCTGAGTTTTCTGTAGCTTACTGAGTTTTCTTAAAACAGCTACTTTGCAGGGCGTGAGCCACTGCTATCAGCGTGGACACCAGAGATGGGCATGAAATGCTAAGGCTGCTGCTGCAGCTACCAAGAACCCTGTGTGCAAGCACAGGTCACTATCCACACCTCCCCTCCCGGGAGCCTGTGCAGCCCGCCACTGCCAGGGTCCCGGGATCCAGGGACAACTTCCCCGGGAAAACACACAGCGCACCTCAGGCTGTTGCAACGTCACTCCAGCCTCTACTGCTGCAGGACCGCCCTGCATTCCATATCCCTCCCTCTCTCAGGCCTGAGTGAGCCAGAGCCCCATAATCAGCTGCTACTTTAACCCGGTCCTGTCTGAGCAAAGAACAGATGCCCTCAGGTGACCTACATGCAGAGGCAGGGCCAGATCCAAAGCTGAACCCCAGGAGCTGTGTGAACAACAAAGAGAAAGGTAAATCTCCCCCAGCAGCCTCAGAAGCAGTGGATCAAATTTCCACAATCAACATCTGTGGAATTCCTGAATACACAACGAATCATCCCAAATTGAGGCAGTGGACTTCGGGAGCAATGATATATATTTTTTTTTCCTTTTTCGCTTTTTGTGTGTATGTGTATGATTCTTTGTGTGATTTTGTCTGTATAGCTTTGCTTTTACCATTTGTCCTAGGGTTCTGCCTTTCTGTTCTTGGGTTTTTATTTGTTTGTTTGTTTGTTTCTTAGTATAGTTTTTAGCGCTTGTTTTTTGGTTCAGTTGCTCTCTTTCTTTCTTTCCTATTTTTTTCTTTATTACTTTAAATTTTTTTTTAATAATTTTTTCAGTTTTTATTTTAATAACTTTCTTTTCTTTTCCTTCTTTCTCTCTTTTATTCTTTTTTTCTCCCCTTTCTTCTGAGCCGTGTGGCTCACAGGGTCTTGGTGCTCCGGCCATGTGTCAGGCCAGTGCCTCTGAAGTGGGAGAGCCGAGTTCAGGACATTGGTCCACCAGAGACCTCCCGGCTCCACATAATATCAAATGGCAAAAGCTCTCCCAGGGATCTCCATCTCAATTCTAAGACCCAGCTCCACTCAACGACCAGCAAGCTAGAGCGCTGCACACCCTATGCCAAAGAACTAGCAAGACATGAACACAACCCCACCCATTAGCAGAGAGGCTGCCGAAAATCATAATAAGGTCACACACAGCCCAAAACACACCACCAGACATGGACCTGCCCACCAGAAAGACAAGATCCAGCCTCATCCACCAGAACACAGGCACTAGTCCCCTCCACCAGGAAGCCTACACAACCCACTGGACCAACCTTAGCCACTGGGGGCAGACACCAAAAACAACAGGAAATATGAACCTGCAGCCTGTGAAAAGGAGACTCCGAACACAGTAAGTTAAGCAAAATGAGAAGACAGAGAAACACACAGCAGGTGAAGGAGCAAGGTAAAAACCCACCAGACCAAACAAATGAAGAGGAAATAGGCAGTCTACCTGAAAAAGAATTCAGAGTAAGTACAGTAAAGATGATCCAAAATCTTGGAAATAGAATGGAGAAAATACAAGAAACGTTTAACAAGGACCTAGAAGAACTAATGAGCAAACAAACGATGAACAACACAATAAATGAAATTAAAAATTCTCTAGAAGGCATCAATAGCAGAATAACTGAGGTAGAAGAACGGATAAGTGACCTGGAAGACAAAACAGTGGAAATAACTCCACAGAACAGAATAAAGAAAAAAGAATGAAAAGAACTGAGGACAGTCTCAGAGACCTCTGGGACAACATTAAACACACCAACATTCGAATTATAGGGGTCCTAGTAGAAGAAGAGAAAAAGAAAGGGACTGAGAAAATATTTGAAGAGATTATAGTTGAAAACTTCCCTAATATGGGAAAGGAAATAGTTAATCAAGCCCAGGAAGCACAGAGAGTCCCATACAGGATAAATAAAACAAACGATGAACAACACAATAAATGAAATTAAAAATTCTCTAGAAGGCATCAATAGCAGAATAACTGAGGTAGAAGAACGGATAAGTGACCTGGAAGACAAAACAGTGGAAATAACTCCACAGAACAGAATAAAGAAAAAAGAATGAAAAGAACTGAGGACAGTCTCAGAGACCTCTGGGACAACATTAAACACACCAACATTCGAATTATAGGGGTCCTAGTAGAAGAAGAGAAAAAGAAAGGGACTGAGAAAATATTTGAAGAGATTATAGTTGAAAACTTCGCTAATATGGGAAAGGAAATAGTTAATCAAGCCCAGGAAGCACGGAGAGTACCATACAGGATAAAACCAAGGAGAAACACACCAAAACACATATTAAACAGACTATCAAAAATTAAATACAAAGAAAAAATATTAAAAGCAGCAGGGAAAAACAACAAATAATATACAAGGGAATCCCCATAAGGTTCTGCAAGCCAGAAGGGACTGGCAGGACATATTTAAAGTGATGAAAGGGAAAAACATACAACCAAGATTACTCTACCCAGCAAGGATCTCACTCAGATTCGATGGAGAAATTAAAACCTTTACAGACAAGCAAAAGCAAAGAGAATTCAGCACCACAATACCAGCTTTACAACAACTACAGGCCAATATTACTGATGAACATAGATGCAAAAATCCTCAACAAAATACTAGCAAACAGAATCCAACAGCACATTAAAAGAGTCATAGACCATGATCAAGTGGGGTTTATCCCAGGAACGCAAGGATTCTTCAATATACACAAACCAATATATGTGATACACCATATTAACAAACTGAAGGATAAAAACCATATGATCTCAATAGATGCAGAAGCAGCTTTCAACAAAATTCAACACCCATTTATGATAAAAACCCTCCAGAAAGTAGGCATAGTGGGAACTTGCCTCAATATAATAAAGGCCATATATGACAAGCCCACAGCCAACATCGTTCTCAATGGTGAAAAATTGAAATCATTTCCACTAAGATCAGGAATAAGACAAGGATGCCCACTCTCACCAATATCATTCAACATACTTTTGGAAGTTTTAGCCACAACAATCAGAGAAGAAAAAGAAATAAAAGGAATCCAAATAGGAAAAGAAGTAAAGCTGTCACTGTTTGCAGATGATATGATATTATACATAGAGAATCCTAAAGACGCTACCAGAAAACTACTAGAGCTAACCAATGAATTTGGTAAAGTAGCAGTATACACAATTAATACATAGAAATCTCTTGCATTCTTATACACTAATGATAAAAAATCTGAAAGAGAAATTAAGGAAACACTCCCATTTACCACTGCAACAAAAAGAATAAAATACCGAGGAATAAACCTACCTAAGGAGACAAAAGACCCTTATGCAGAAAACTATAAGACACTGTTGAAAGAAATTAAAGATGATACAAACAGATGGAGAGATATACCATGTTCTTAGATTGGAAGAATCAACATTGTGAAAACGATTATACTACCCAAAGCAATCTACAGATTCAATGCAATCCCTATCACACTACCAATGGCATTTTTCACAGAACTAGAACAAAAAATTGCACAATTTGTGGAAACACAAAAGGCCCCAAATAGCCAAAGCAATCTTGAGAAAGAAAAATGGACCTGGAAGAATCAGGCTCCCAGACTTCAGACTGTAATACAAAGCTACACTTATCAAGACAGTATGGTATTGGCACAAAAACAAAAATATAGATCAATGGAACAGGATAGAAAGCCCAGAGATAAACCCATGCACATATGGTCACCTTAGTTTTGATAAAGGAGGCAAGAATATACAATAGAGAAAAGACAGCCTCTTCAATAAGTGGTGCTGGGAAAACTGGACGGCTACATATAAAAGAATGAAATTAGAACACTCCCTAACACCATACACAAAAATAAATGCAAAATGGATTAAAGACCTAAATGTAAGGCCAGACACTATAAAACTCTTAGAGGAAAACAGGCAGAACACTCTATGACATAAATCACAGCAAGATCCTTTTTGACCCACCTCCTAGAGAAATGGAAATAAAAACAAAAATAAACAAATGGCATCTAATGAAACTTCAAAGCTTTTGCACAGCAAAGGAAAACATAAACAAGATGAAAAGACAACCCTCAGAATGGGAGAAAATAATTACAAATGAAGCAACTGACAAAAGATTAATCTCCAAAATATACAAGCAGCTCAATATCAAAAAAACAAACAACCCAATCCAAAAATGCGCAGAAGACCTATATAGACATTTCTCCAAAGAAGATATACAGGTTGCCAACAAACACATGATAAGATGCTCAACATCACTAATCATTAGAGAAATGCAAATCAAAACTACAATGAGGTATCACCTCACACCAGTCAGAGTAGCCATCATCAAAAAATCTACAAACAATAAATCCTGGAGAGGGTGTGGGGAAAAGGGAACCCTCTTGAACTGTTGGTGGGAATGTAAAGTGATACAGCCACTATGGAGAACAGTATGGAGGTTACTTAAAAAGTAAAAATAGAACTACCATATGACCCAGCAATCCCACTACTGGGCGTATACCCTGAGAAAACCATAATTCAAAAAGTATTATGTACCAAAATGTTCACTACAGCACTATTTACAATAGCCAGGACATGGAAGCAACCTAAATGTTCATCGACAGATGAATGGATAAAGAAGACGTGGGACATATATACAATGGAATATTACTCAGCCATAAAAAGAAACAAAATTGAGTTATTTGTAGTGAGGTGGATGGACCTAGAGTCTGTCATACAGAGTGAAGTCAGAAAGAGAAAAACAAATACTTGTATGCTAACACATATATACGGAATCTAAAAAAAAAAAATGGTTCTCATGAACATAGTTGCAGGGCAGGAATAAACAGGTAGACATAGAAAATGGACTTGAGGACATGGGGTGGGAGGGTGAAGCTAGGGCAAAGTGAGAGTAGCATGGACATATATACACTACCGAATGTAAAACAGTCCATTGGTGGGAAGCAGCAGCATAGCACAGGGGGATCGGTTCGGTGCTTTGCAATGACCTAGAGGGGTGGGATAGGGAGGATGGGAGGGAGGCTCAAGAGGGAGGAGATATGGGGACATGTGTATGCATGTGGCTGATTCGCTCTGTTGTGCAAGAGAAACTAACATAGTACTGTGAAGCAACTGTACTCCAATAAAGATCTTTTCAAAAATATAAATAAATAAATAAAATAAACCTAATTTTAAAAAAAAGTTGGCTTGGGGTCCAATCGACAATTGCTTTTCACTATCATCATTAAATCCCTGATTGAGCACTTGCTGAGCTCCCTGTACAGGCTCCCAGGACATTGCTTCATGAAGCCATCAGTAGAAGAGGATGCAGTTATTTCAGAGTAAAGGAGAAAGCTTGTTTTTCTATTTACAATAGTTCTGACACCAAAGCAATTATCCTAGTCCCAAAATCTCTCAAAGCCAGCGGGCACCAAGGGTTGGGAGGTAGATGCAGCCTGGCCCAATGCAAGCATAAGGAGGTGAATTTTCTGTAAAGAATTTTAAAATCGTAATAAAACTAACTAAAAGTCAATCTTATTTTTATCACATTGCATGACTATGCTAAACAGTGTTAGTGATATAATAACCCTTAAAGAAAAATCTTTTGTTGGTCTAAGTTCTAAACAATTGATATGGTTACTGTTGCGTTAAAATAAAATACATGTAAGCTTCAAACTATCACTTTTTGAAACTAATCCACTGAAACATTTTATTCCACACACAAGTTAATTTGGAAAACTATCAGTTACACAGTCAGATTCGGCCACATGTATTATTTTTCATAGTATTGATAAATTCATAACAATTTGTGATCTTTCAAGCTCACTTGAGGCACATTTTGTACCTCCAACCCTTGTGGTAGAATATAGCCCTGCTTCTAAAACTATAAATTTAAAATAAACAATCCTCGTTGTATGAGATTTTTCTTTCCTGAGTTGTTTTTGTTTTAAGGTGAAGTTTCAGATGAGATCAACCAGACACAAAAGTATCTACAAACAGCCAGAATATGCCTTGAACAACATACAGTAAGACACCAAGGTTTAAAATGGCTTCTTGAACATCAATCCTCAAAAATTGTAGAGAAAGCCATTAACTATGCACCAACAAAATGTAAAGAAATTGACATAGACAAAAAGTTTGAATACTGCCAGGAGAACAAACAAGAGATGATGATCTTGAAGCAGGAGACAGATGGGACCCCAGGGGCAAACGGTCAAAGTTCATTCCCTGTGGACCAGTACTCCAAGAGGGAAATAACAAGACAATTGAGAGAGGAGGCTGGGCCCTGCCCAGATAGAAGGTAAGAGACCACATATTTCTCATTCTCTGTGTCAGGAGACCTCCCCAACTACACATGCGCAGAAAGGTTCCTTGGAGGCCAAAAGGGGAGTGATGCTAACGGATGCCAACTGATGCTCACTACCCATAGGCCTCTTCGGTAGAATCCATCTTGGCTAAGAGATGCGTGTGCATACATGGGAAGATCCCGAGATACACCCAATATGGACTCTGAACCAGACAAACCAAAATGATTGGCCAAAGGAAACACAGAAGAAATGCCCCATATAAGTGATTTAAACTGCCACAAGGGCGCAACCCTGTCTCTGAGCCCACCCATGTGTCTATCCACACGTACTGTACTTCTTTTTTTCCTAATTAATACTTTACTTGTTTCACCACTTTCCATCTTTGTGGGAATTCTTTTTCTGCAAAGCCATAGGGCCAGGGCCTTGTTACTGACCATTGGTCTAGTGGCTAGGATTCGGCGCTCTCACCACCGCGACCCGACCTCAATCACTGGCCAGTAACCGAAACCCTGCTTCAAGCTGCTGCAGGCTGAGGCCACCCTAGATCAGCCGCACATAACCAAAAAAATAAATATGGACAATGTTTGATGCTGTACATTTTGACCAAGTGGACATTTCTTTTTTAAAGCAATAGGTCAAATAACACCAGTGTCAATGTTCATTTTCTCTGACTTTTGCAAAGAAGAAAATCTTCCCAAGTGTTTACCAGTTGAAATTCATGATGAATTTTCTGATGACGATGTTACAGTGAAATGTGGAGATAACTGAAAGCTGCAAGAATCGATCCCAAAGAAACAAGACACAGACAGTATTGTAATTTCTGGAATTTATTGTGCAGTGTGGTTTGTATAAATTTCTGCCAACAAATCCATATGTTTAAGACTTTTCCTATTTGCATGTATGTTGCTTCAGACAAAAGAAACTTTTTAAAATTAGCAAGAGGTGTTCTCTGGTCACCTGAGAGGAAGACAGAATGACAAATCTAAATATGCTTTCTAACAAACATGAATATGTGTCTAGGGCTTCTGTAACAAAGTGTCACAAACAGAGCAGAAATTTACTGTCTTGTAGTTCTGAAGGCTAGAAGTCCAAAATCAACCTGTCAGTTTGGCCATGCATTCTCTGAAGGACCTAGGGAAGAATCTGTTCCATATCTTGCTCTTAGCTTCTGATGTTTGCCAGAAACCCTTGGCTTGCAACTAGGCAACTCTGATTTCTGCCTTCCGGGTCACATGGCATTCTGTGGGTCTCTGTCTCTCCACAGGTGTTCTTTTTATAAGGCCATCAGTAACTTTGGATTAGGCGCCCACCCTAATCCAGTATGACCTCATCTTAACTAATTACATCTGCAAGGACCCTATTTCCAAATAAAGTCACATCATGAGGTACTGGGTGAGGGAGATGCAGGCTATATGGGGGTGGGGTAGGTCTTAGCATATCTTTTATGTTGGGGGGACATATCTGAATCCATAACTAAGAGCAATTTTGACCAGGTCATTGCAAATCGGCAGACACGAAGACTCAAAACCAGAAACTATAATGTTACTGTTCATTACTTAACACATAAATGCATAGGTATGGTTTCCCCGTTTTAAAATAAAAAACACACTGATGTAATTTAAAAGTATTAGCCCATTATTTTTCCTTGGAGTGCAGTAATTCTCCTTGAACCGGGATGATTATATGTACTTTGTGAACTAAAAATGCCACCTGCCATTATCAGTAAACAAAGGATGTTGCAGCCATCAGCCACTACAGCCACCCCGGACAACACACCCTGAGGAGACTCAGGATGAGAAAACACAGGATACTGGTCCCAAACAGCTGAGGTGCAGATCAAAAGAATGATTTCAGTGAGCCCAGATTCTTGCATCGTCTCGTGCATAGAAAAGCGCTAAATTCCTTAACGAGATATCTGGTTTTCTTTTATGAACAGCAGTCTTTTGATGCTCCAACTACCTGGTCTTTGCTGCAAAAACTCCTATGTATCCTGGAACCCACCCCACCCCGACCCCACTCCTTGCCTCTTCAGAGCAGCCTCTCAGAGTTATCTGAGCTGCTGTGTCCCCGGCTTAAGTCCTCAGTTTTGTCTGACAAATAAAACATAACTCTCAACTTTTATGTTGTGCTTTTTTTCAGTCAACAACTTAAACCAAAGAAAATTTTCACCATCTGCGTTTCTTTCATATCATTGTTATCCCACTCATTTCACCATTACTACTGAAAACAATTTTCTTTTAAAAATGACACGCTCAGGGTGTGGGAGGCGCCGCGCCTCAGGGAGGGCAGGGCAGCCAGCCTGAGGGACCAGGACCCCGCCAGGCACTTTCCCCTCAGGTACTCACTTTTCTAGCCGACACCAGGCGGACCTTGCCAGCGCCCTACCGGCCACAAGACGAATGACGCAGCACCAGTGAAACCCGACAGCCGGGTCACTCCACACCAGGGGGCGCCTGGTTCCCCGGCCGACAGGGAGCGTTCCCAGGGTCCAAACCCCGCCAGGCTCGCTTCCTCTGGAAGAAGTCAACGCCCCTTCCCCGCCCTCCCCCAGTCTGCCAACGAGGCAGGCTCTGATACACATGCGCAAACACGTCCACCACGCACCAATGTATGGCGCATGCGTCCTCTAAGCTCCGCCTCTCCGCCCCCTCTCCCCTGGAGTTTCCAGTTCCGGCCTCACAGGGGCTGTAAGAAGTTGGGAGCATGCGGCTGTCGGTCGCCGCTGCCATCTCTCACGGCCGCGTATTCCGCCGCCTGGGCCTTGGTCCCGAGTCCCGCATCCACCTGCTGCAGAACTTGCTCACGGGACTGGTGCGACACGAACGCATCGAGGCGTCATGGGCACGCGTGGACGAGCTGAGGGGCTACGCGGAGAAGGTGAGGGGCGGGACCCTCTCGTTCCTCTCGCGGGTCTGGCCTGGGGAGGCGGGATCCCGGCTGGAGTTGGGGAAGAATTGGGACCGCCCTGGTAAGCTGTGCCCGAAGGCTGATTCCCCTGATACAGTGAGCGGAACCTACTCCTCCGGCCCCTCTCATTGAAGACTGGTTAGGGCTGCGGAGTTAGAGGTTGCCTGAATTGGCGAGTTGCTTTGCTAGTGTATGAAATGAGGAGATTGCAGTCCGGCATTTAAGGAGTAAGACTGATGGCCTCCTTTCTTGCTCGGGTTGGGTCAGTGATGTTATGTCCTCACAGCTCATCGACTATGGGAAGCTGGGAGACACCAACGAACGAGCCATGCGCATGGCTGACTTCTGGCTCACGGTGAGTGCAACCTGTCTGCCTCCCAAATCTCATCCTTTGCTCCCTAAGTGGGAGGGGGTTGTTAGAGGAAAGGGAACTGGGCAGAATGAAGATAAGGCACACGCTTATGGACAAATGTGAACTAAATTAGAGATCTGTGTCCTAAGTTGAATTCAGTGTGAATCTCAATCTGCACAACTGCCTGTAACTGATCCACTCTGTGTAATTTTGACTCTACCACATCAGAGGGTGAGGGAAGGGGTGTGTGTGTGTGTGTGTGTGTGTGTGTGTGTGTGTGTACCCTACCTTTGGGAGTGCCGAAAGTTAAATATCTCTGCGGTGGTGCCTGACTCTGCTGTCTCCTGGATAACTCTCCCCTTCCAGGAGAAAGACTTGATCCCAAAGCTGTTTCACGTACTGGCCCCTCGGTACCAAGGTCAGAATGGGGGCTACACGAGAATGCTGCAGATCCCAAACCGGAATAAGCAGGATCGGGCCAAGATGGCAGTGATCGAGTATAAAGGGAACTGCCTTCCACCCCTGCCCCTTCCTCACAGAGACAGCAACCTCACACTCCTAAACCAGCTGCTTCAGGGGCTGCGGAAGGATCAGGAAGCAAGCACCCACAGCTCCCACACAGTTCAAACACCAGAGATTTAACTGGAGCCAAAGGGTATGTGGCCCTCATCAGTGCCCATGATCCACAGGCCTTGGGAGCTCTTTTAATCTCTTAAGAAGAACTGGATCTTGAGTTGTAAAATGAACTGTCTGATTGGAGCCCAAAACCTTCTGGGAGCCAGATAACCCTCTCTTTGCACAACAGATAAAATTCAGTGTATGACTATATGTAAACTGATTTTCTTTTCCCCTCCCCTTGGGATTTCTGGAGAATGAGAACTACCCACATGCTTGGTCTGTGTGGGATAGTAAATTCATGGTGTATGTTTCTGGTTCTTAAATCTGGGTTGGGTTGGGTTAGCACAGTTTTGTTTTTTTTAATGCTAGATTATATGGGGTATGTATCCTGTAATTCCAAACTTAGCCCCCAGAGGTGATTGAGTTTTGATATCTAGCATAGAGACTGAGCCCCAGGGATTTCTTAGAGAAGGATTACCTCCTGACGGGTGGGAGGGTGAACATCTAGAAGTGAACTTTCTGTAATAATCTGGTATTCTAGGAACCTTCAAGGTTCCATTCCTCTGTTTCTGGACAAGATCACATATCACCCTTAAGTGTTCACCTCAAGCCCCAAATAGGCCTCAGAGGAGAGGACCTGAGAACTCAGATGTACCACCACCCTGGCCAAGGGAGTGGAAGTGTTCAGCAGAGGATGTTGACTCCAGGATAAGCTCCTTCCTCTTGGGGTGGGAATGGAAGGGTGAAGGAGAGGGTTGAAGTGGGAGGAAGATTAGGAAGTTAAACCTGTGGGAATTTCCTGGAAGTTTTCAATCTGGGCCTCTCCGGGAACTCAGAAAAAGGACATCCGGCTTAGAATGGTCAGGGCATATGAAAAGTAGGAAGTTCCTTTATGTGCACTAGTTACTGTGAAGCCAGATTTGGCCCAGGTGCCCATCCCTCACACTCAGGCTTGACAGGGGTGATAGTCGTGGGAAGACTTGGAGCTATCATCCCTGCATGAACACGTGATAGCAAGGCCTAGCAAATTCCATCTTTCTAGTAAAGTGGAAAAAACAGATTTTTATCTTAGGCCAGACCTACAGAGGGGGTTTGGCCCACCAAACCCATCCATTGTCTGAGATAAAAAGGCTGTGGGTGGAGGGGTCACTGGTCTAGCAGACAGATATTAGCTTCAGTGACAGAGCTATTCTGGTACTATTTCAGTACAGCTGCCCTAGTCTGAGACTCATCTGCTCCCAACAGGGGTCTCATCTCTTTTACTCTACTCCAGTTGGTCTTTCACACTATTGCGAGAAAGCTCTTTCTGACATTATATTTTGAGTGATGTATAGTAGACACTCAAAACATTTATTTATTTATTTATTTTTATTTTTTATTTATTTATTTTTTTTGCGGTACGCGGGCCTCTCACTGTTGTGGCCTCTCCCATTGCAGAGCATAGGCTCCGGAGGCCCAGGCTCAGCGGCCATGGCTCACAGGCCCAGCCGCTCCACGGCATGCGGGATCTTCCCAGACCGGGGCACGAACCTGTGTCCCCTGCATCGGCAGGCGGACTCTCAACCACTGCGCCACCAGGGAAGCCCTCAAAACATTTATTGAATAAACCTACAACTCTGAATGCTACTCTAAAAAAATTTGCCCTCTTTCTGTCTTTTTGGTACGAACATTCACCTCAGCCAGATGTCTTGGAGTCATCCTTGACTCCTAGAGAAAGCTCTTTCCTTAAAATTAAAACCACATCTTTAAGTAACGGTAACAGGTGAGTTATGGCTGGACTCTCACAGCTTTTCCTCCTGGCCCCCAGAAATATAACTTCCTAACTTGCCTTCCTCCCCACTGCAGCCATGGTGATAGGAATTTGCTATCTTAATTCTCTGCTTGATCTCCAGTGGCTCTTCTCTTCCTGTAGGGAGAGTCCAGATTCCTTACCATGTCTCCCCTCGGTGAGTAGGCACCTGCTCGTTGCTCCAACTTCTTCCCTTGCCTCTAATTTTATGCTCCAGAGGCTTGGAAGGCCTTATTTTGACTGTTTCCCTATGCAGGTCTTTCCCTAACACCTTCTGTTCATCTACCACCCAGAAAACCCTCCCCCTTTTACCTACCTGCCTGGTACATAAACTTTTGGCATCTCCTGGGTGACTGCTCTGACCATCTCCACACCTAAGTTCATTACTTTGTGACCCTAGGTGCCACTATGGTATTCCCATAATGCACTGGATTTACCACATTGCATTACAATTCCCTGCAGTGGGTTAATTCCCAAACATCCACCCCAGGTTAGTTTAAGGCAGTCCTGCTACTTCCATCCCCTAGCTATTGATGGATTCAGGGATGGACAGGCCTTAAATAATTTGAGGCAATGAGAATCCAGGCTCTACTCCGCTAGATAAGAGTAAGATTGCTTGTTATTCTGATAAACACAGGGAACTGGCTCTAGGCTGAAGATGACACTTAGAGTGGTAGGTCAGAACAACTAAAAGATACCATATAGTAAGAATCTTTAGTGACTACTCCCATTTGTGCGTGAGTTTTCTGTTAATTTCTACTGAAAGTAATCTGGTAAATTATTTTGTACTGTTGAATCTTTATTGTTTCCCCAAATTTTTTTTACTATGACCCACAGATCAAAAAACACATCAGAACACGAAATGACATGTATATATATAATTGAAACAAGAGCATCACAAAACATTATTTATTTGTACAAATATCGTGTGCATCGATATTGTCTACTCTTCTAGTTTACTTTTTTAAAATGATGGTCCCAATTCACTAAGTTGATTTTACAACTCACTAATGTTTTACAACCTTCTCTGAGAAACACTGATCTAAACCAGCATGACAGTGATTTACCATTACCTTTGCTGGATAAAATCCAGGCTTCTATCATGGCACAAAGGCCATCTATGGCCTGGTCTCAGTCACCTCTCAGGCTCGTCTCCTACCATTACCTGCTACCACCCTTCACAGGAAATTAACTTGTTATTCTCTGAATATATCATACCTTTTTGCATGATGGTGCCTTTACTGTTGTGCTTGCCCTGTTTCAAATTACCTCCTACACGTCGTTCAAATCTCTATTCAAAGTCACTGCTTTGAGGCCTTCTCCAAACTCCACATCATCCTCCAGATGGGGCTAGGTCCATTCCTGGGTGCAGTAATAGCCCTTGGGTCATATGTCTGTCAAAGCATTCATTACACTCTACTACAGTAGCCTGTCTGCTTGACTGACGCCTTCACTCAACTGAGCTCCCAAAGCCAGGAACTGGGACTCATTCTTCTGGGTAACTCTATACCTACCACTGGACCTGATTCAATATATGTTTATTAAATGAGGAGGAGTAAGCTACATGTTGTCTATGACATAGTCAGCTCCCTGGCTTAGCTGTATAAAACCATAAGCATGGTACTGTGTGCAGGGACAGTGCTAAGCTACCCTGCTGAGTATACCAAGACTGAAGAAATGGGCTCCTTCCTCTCCAGGGATTTAAGTGTTCATAATGACAGTCATGAATGTAAGCATGTGTCTAATTCGTTTCCCACACATTTCAATTTCCTGAAATATTTCTAACCTACCTACAGACAGAAAATACCTATACATTTTCCAAGACATAGCCAAAAGCTGATCTGATGCCTCTTCTGAGAAGTATTCACTGAATTCTGCAAGCTAAGTTAGGGACTTTTCCAGTGGTCCAGTTTCACACGTACATCATTGTAGCGATGGCACAATTACATTGTTCAGCACCCATAACTAGCTGATTTATTCCTAGAGGGTAGGGGACATACCTAATCAACTCTTGGGCTACCCAGTAGAGAACATGGAACGAAATAGGCATCTATAAATGTCTGTTGTACTAAGTTCTTCAGCCTAGCTCTGCATTTTAGGTTTACTAACTCCTCCCTTCCCCAGTTTCCTCTTACTTCATCTGAAAATGAACTTCCTGCAACACTGATTCCCCATTGTTCACTACTGGGTAACGTCTGTACCCTTAAGGTTTTCCTCTCCGTGCCCTTAAATGTGGGGCCATATTGTAGCTCTCTGACTCAGGAACATGAATTCGGTAGTTAAATTTGAGATACTCTAATAATAAAAATGGTCTGCGTGCTTATATTTTGAGGAAAGGAGTTTCACCTTTTCTGATATTTTGCATTCTGTTCCACAGTATATCTGTTTAATATAAAAGTAATGTTTTTAGTTCCTGCAAGTTAAATATTGTACATTTCACACATACATACACACACAATTCTATCAAAATTGATGCTCTAAGCTCTAAGAAGATGAGACTTGTTTACGCTGTGCCTTCACATATGCCTTGGCACACCACCGTGTAGCCCAGCATGGGAAGCACAGCATTAAAGTTTTACTGCTCTTCACTTCAAGGAGATGAAAATGCAAAAGCTGTACCTAGAGATGTCATTGAAAACTCAATACCATTGTTCTGACTTAATTTCTAACTTCTTTTCCTTAAAATGGTCTCAGAAGCTTTCCTACAGTTATCTTTTCCTTTTATCCCAAAAGGAACAAAAGAAAGGAAAAATAGTTCAGTTTTGTATGTGCTGAGTTTGAGATGCCTGGGAGCATGTGGAGATTAGGAAAGAGTTCTTCGCCGGGAAAAGACATTTGGGAGTTCTTGGCAATTAAAGCTAAGGAAATGGATGGGATGACTCAGAGTGTATATGTAGAGGGAAAGGAGACTGAGGTCAGACATTAGAGGACAGACAGGATGCAGAATCTATGAAGGAGACTGAGAAATTGCCTTACAGAGAGGAAAGAGAACCTGCAAAATTCATCACAGTACCCAGTACAGTGTCTTCCTTGTACATAAGAGACACTCAAAAAATAATTATCAAATGAATTTAGCAAGCATAGTCCTTTTTCATTCAAAGCACTGTGCTAGTATAGAGAATACAGGGATGACTCCTTCTGGGCCCATCAGGCCAGTTGGAGAGACAGATCATGAATAAGTATAAGATAGTAAGACAGGTAGCTAAGAAGGTGGTGTGCACAAGGCATACTGGAGTACCAAGAAAGGAGGAGGTCAATAAGGAACTTTTCAGAGGAAACAATGCTAGGGCTGCATCTTGAAGAATGAATAGGCATTCATCAAGCTTTGGGTAGAGAGGTCCTCTGGGAGGGCATTCCAGGCAGCAAGCTCTGCAGGTAGAAGTGCACTGAATTATGAAACAGAATGGAGTGGTTGAGAAATTCCAAGTAAGTAATTTGGTACAGCTGGGATTTAGTTTTGAGGAAGAAGTGGAGGAAATGAAGCAGGAAAGCCGGGCAAGATCAGGTTACAAAGGACCCTGTAAGACATGATAAAGTACTTGGATTTTATCCTGAAGACCAGGGGAAGCCACCGAAGGATTTTTAAATGGAGAGAAAAGGGATCAGATTTACAATTCAGAAATATCATTCTTCCATCAGACCGGAAGACGGGTTAGGGGCCAAGACTAGAAGCAAGGAAACCGAATAGGAGGCTAGTTAAGGAATCCAAGGGGAGTTGAGAGAAGGCTAGACTAGGCCAGAAGCAGGGGGGAAGGAGAGAAGCCAACAGATCAAACAGATATACAGGAGATAGAATAGACTAGACATCGTGTGTGACTACATGAGGTAGAGGAAGAAGTTAAGAGTCAAGCACGATACCAAGTTTCTGCTTGGGCAGTTGGGTGAAGTAATTCCATTCACAGAGAATGAGGATAGCAGAGGAGAAGCAGGTCTGAGGTTCTGTGATGAGCTTTGTTGTAAACGTATTCATGTTACAGAGTTGTCTTGTGAACAGTTGTTCTGGAGCTCAAAAGATATAGGTAAGCCAGCAATACAGATGTGCTATTCACACATAGGAGGAAATTGAAGCAATTGGACTACATGAGATTTCCCAGACAAAAAATATAGAGTAAAAGTAAAAGAAAAAGGATAGAGCCAATATTCAAAGGCCAGACAGAAAAAAAGAGAAGCCCTCGCAGGAGGGTGAAAAGAAGGACTACAGCTAGAACACTGGTGTCTCAAAATCCAAGGGAGGTGGGGTCAAAAACATCTCCCTCAGATTCTGAGGTCCTAAGGACAGTCACTAGATGACTTTTGTATTCTTAGAACCTGATGTTGGCCAGCCTCCAGAATAGTGGTTTAATGAGTATCTTTGGCCATTGGACTTAAAAATTAGGATGTTCACTGTTGACCTCTAATGGAGCCGTCTCTTGAGAGGGGCAAAAGCAGAAACCATAAAGACAACTGGAAAAGTTTGGTGACAATGAAAAGAGAAGATATGGCAGCAACTTGAGAGGAAAGGAGATTTAAAAAGTGAATTTGGGGGCTTCCCTGGTGGCGCAGTGGTTGAGAGTCCACCTGCCGATGCAGGGGACATGGGTTCGTGCCCCGGTCCGGGAAGATCCCACATGCCGCGGAGCGGCTGGGCCCGTGAGCCATGGCTGCTGAGCCTGCGCATCCGGAGCCTGTGCTCCGCAAAGGGAGAGGCCACAACAGTGGGAGGCCCGCGTACCGCAAAATAATGTATTTATTTTTTGCTATGGTCTGAATGTTTGTGTCACACCCCTACCCAGATTCATATGCTGAAATCCTAATGCCCAATTTGATGGTATTGGGAGGTGGGGCCTTTGGAAGGTGCTTAGGTCATGAGGGTGGAAGCCTCACAAATGGGAATATTGTTCTTATAAAGGAGACCCCACAGAGATCTCTTGCTCCCTCCACCATGAGAGGGCACAGTGAGAAGGTGCTGGCTGTGAACCTGCACGAGGGTCCTCACCAGAACGCAGCCATGCTAGTACCTCGATCTTGGACTTTCCATCTTCCAGAACTATGAGAAATAAATTTCTATTGTTTATAAATTACCCAGTCTGCAGTATTTTGTAATAACAGCCCAAATAGACTAAGACAATTTTATAATGAGTACTTTTCCAGGCCTTAGTTATGGAGATAAGACACTTAAGGGTTTATATAGGTTTGAGGGAAAAGTCCAAAATCTTGTGTTGAGGGCAAAGGGGATGGAAGAGAGCTTTCTCGTTTGCCACTGTGGCTTCCATGGCTCCTCCACCTTTATGTACTCGAGACCTTGGTTGACCATCTCCTCCTGATGTTCTTGGCCTTAGCTGCTACAGGATGCCTAAAGCACCTGCTGGCCCAACGTACAGGAAGTCAGTTGGCAAGCTCGCAGTTTGAACGTGTCTGCCTTTGAGGAGAAAACATACACAGTGTATAGCCCAGAGCTAGTCACAAAATGAATCGTTAAATTCCGTCAGTCTCAGACCTAACAGAATGGGCTACAGCAGACAGACAAAATATCAGGAATTCCGAACATGACTGAGAAGTCAACATGGAGCTAGCAGAGATAAAAGCAAGTACAGGAAAAGTCAAAATTCTGAAGGGGTCTTGTAACACTAAGAACCCTACCCCACATCTGTCTTTTTTTATAACAGACTGGGCCATTCATGCCAGGCTGACGGGGGGTGAAGGTGGGGGAAGACAGCTTCTGATCACTCACACATTCATTCAAGTCTTAGGCCCAGAGTCTTACTCACCATCCCAACCTTGGATGCCCCATTCAACACTCTGCCCCTGGGACTTCCCTGCCGGCGCAGTGGTTAAGAATCCGCCTGCCAATGCAGGGGACACAGGTTTGATCCCTGGTCTGGGAAGATCCCACATGCCGCAGAGCAACTAAGCCCGTGTGCCACAACCACTGGGCCCACACGCCACAACTACTGAAGCCCGCGCGTTCTAGGGCCTGCATGCTGCAACTACTGAGCCCGTGTGCTGCAACTCCTGAAGCCTGTGTGCCTAGAGCCCGTGCTCCACAACAAGAGAAGCCACCACAATAAGAAACCCATGCACTACAACGAAGAGTAGCCCCCGCTCGCCGCAACTAGAGAAAACCCGTGCTCAGCAACAAAGACCCAATGCAGCCAATAAATAAATAAAAATTTTTAATTTTATAAAAAAAAAGACTCTGGCCCCATAGTTCTTTATTGTTCTCTCCTACTGAAGCCCATCAATCCAGCACGCTCTGTTTACCAGGCCTTTGACCCTTTCATGACCAGATCTACTTTAGCCCTGAAGCTTTATCCTCCAGAATCTCACTCTCTAAACCCAGTTTCTTGCCTCTGGATCTCCCTTTGCACACATATCAAATTTTCAAACTCTAGAAACTCTAGTCCTCTGAACTCATTGCTCCCTGTATATACCAGGCCTTTCTTCCTTTTCAACCCAGCCTGGATATCACGATCCAACTTCATCTGTTCTCATGGCAGCCCCTACTCAACCCCATGTCTTTCTCTCCCACCCACTTATTAATTACCAGATTTCTCTACTCCTGTGCCCTCATCACTAAGAGCTCCCAGGAACAAACAATAGCACACAACCACTGGCACTGGGATCAACAGAACCAGGCCCTGAACACAACAAGCCTGGATTGCTCAATCCTACCATCTCTTTGACCCCTGCAAACTTTCTCTACTTTTCTTAAACTCTTTGTATCATCTTCATCTCTTAGTATAAGCAATTAACTTCACCTCCTACTTCCCAGAAAAAAAAAAAGGAGTCTGTAGGCATGGTCTTCTCAATTCCCTACCCTCCTGATCTTTATCTATATCTAAGAACTAGGCAATAAGTTGAAAATCTATTCACTGAAGACAGTTCACCCAATGACCATGCTCCCAAAAGCTCAATTCATCAAATTTTCCAAAGTTATCAAGTTTAAAAATTGTTGGTTTTAGGGTTTCCCTGGTGGCGCAGTGGTTGAGAGTCCGCCTGCCAATGCAGGGGACACGGGTTCGTGCCCCAGTCTGGGAAGATCCCACATGCCACGGAGCGACTAGGCCCGTGAGCCATGGCCGCTGAGCCTGCGCATCCAGAGCCTGTGCTCCGCAACGGGAGAGGCCACAACAGTGAGAGGCCCGCGTACCAAAAAAATAAATTGTTAGTTTTGAGCACCAAAATCTATTTGGTAGAGTTATCAACTCACCAAAAATTTGTTTCTATTAATAATGTATAAAATTTATAGAAATTGTGTTGTGTGGAAAGATTTAATAACCTTATGGATTCACTCTTTTTTCTTTTGGTTGTTTTTTTTTAGTGTTAGTTTTCAATTAATTTCAGCTTGATTTAGTTTAGTTTTAGTTTAACCAGAGTCTTCTCATTCGGTCTGTTGTATAACCAGATTTCAATCAAACTCTGCTGAATGTCACTTTTGTGTGTGATACTCATATCAGAAACTTAGGATTCAGATGCCTAAAATGAATATATAATACTCAGTTGATCAAGCTGATAAAAAAAAATCTAGGAATTAAACAAAGTTAAAAACAGCACTAACTCATTCTGTGAAGCCATTATTACTGTGATACTAAAACCAGAAAAAGACATTGCAAGAGAAGATCAATATCCCTTATGAATAATTGTTGCAAAATTTGCCAACAGAATACTAGCAAACTGTAACCAACAACATAAAAAAAGAATTAGGGACTTCCCTGGTGGTCCAGTGGCTAAGACTCCACGCTCCCAATACTAGGAGCAAGTGAGCTTTACACCAGAAATACAAGGTTGGTTACCATTCTGAAATCAATCAGTATACAAAAATCAATTATATTTCTACACACTAGCAAAGAACGATCCAAAAAAGAAAACAATTCCATTTATAATAGCATCAAAAAGAATAAAATGTTTAGGAATAAATTTAACAAAAGAAGTACAAGACTCACACACTGAAAACTACAAAAGATTATTGAGAGAAAATGTAAAACGCCTAAATAATGTAAAGATAACACATGTTCATGGACTTGAAGACTTAATATTGTTAAGGTGCAGATACTCCCCAAATTGATTTAGAGATTCAACACCATCCCTATCAAAGTCATGTGGCTTTTTTTATTTTTTGCAGAAATACTAAAATTTATATGGAAATTCAAGAGACTCAGAATAGCCACACAAAATAATCTTGAAAAAGAACAAAGTGGGAGGACTCATACTTCCTCATTTTAAAACTTCTACAAAGTAATCAAGACTGTGTGGTACTGGCATAAGGACAGACATGCAGATCAAGGAAACAGAATTGAGAGGTCAGAAATAAACCCTTAGATTTATAGTGATTTTTTTCTTAACAAGGATGACAAGAAAATCAAATAAGGAAAGACAAGTCTTTTTAACAAATAATGATAGAACCAGCTATCCACATGTAAAAAATTAAGGTGGGGCCGCTACCTCACACCACATAACAAAAATTAATTCAAATGGATCATAGACCTAAATGTAAGAGCTAAAACTATAAAACTCTTTTAAAAAATAGCAGTAAATCTTGTCCTTGGATTAGATGATGATTTCTTAGATAGAATGCCAAAAGCACAAGCAACAAAAGGAAAATGAGAGGGAGAAGGGGCAACGTAGGGGTGGGGAAAAAAAGGGTTATTTAATGTGATTATGTGAAATCGTGTGTGAAACTTGAAAATTTAAAGCGCTACAGAATTTAAAGAATCATTCAATTTAAAAAAGTTTTTAAAAGAAAATAAGATAATTATTTAAAGAACAGAATATCCAAGAACTGTGGGACAATAACAAGAACTGTGGAACAATAACAAAATGTATGTAATGGGAATACCAGAGGAGAAGAAAGAGAGAGAGAAACAGAAGAAACATTTGAAGTAATAATCACTGAGAATTTTCTGAAATTAATGACAGACACCAAACCACAGATCCAGAAAGCTCAGAAGACATCAAAATAGACACTGAAAAAATCTACACCTAGGTGTACAAAACTGCAGAATATTTAAACTACAGAAAATATTCAAACCACAGAAAATAAAAGACATAGAAAATCTTGAAAGAAGCCAGAGAAGAAGTTATACAATAGCCAATAAGCATACAAAGAGAGGCTGAACATCATTAGTCATTAGAGAAATGCAAATCAAAACCACAATGAGATACCACTTCATACCCGCTAAGATGATTATAATAAAAAAGATAAACAATAACAAGTGTTGGCAAGGATGTAGAGAAATTGGAACCCTCATACACTCCTGGTAGAAAGGTAAAATGGTGAAGTTGCTGTCGGAAAGTTTGGCCACATTTCCTCAAATATTTCCTCAAAATGGTGAACATAGTTTATAATACATAGTTACAATGTGTATCATACCAGCAATTCCACTCCTAAGTATATACCCAAGGATATTGAAAAAGTACGTCTACACAAAAACTTGTATGCAAATGTTCACAGCAGCATTATTCATAATAGCCAAAAAGGGCAAAAAATCTAAATAAATGTCCATCAACTGAAGAATGAATAAACAGAATGTGATATATCCATAGAATGGAATATTATTCTGTCATAAAAAAGAATGAAATACTGATGTATTCTACAACATAGATGAACTTCAAAAATAGGATAAGTGAAAGAAGCCAGACACAAAAGGCTACCTATTGTATGATTCCATTTATATGAAATACCCAAAATAAGCAAATCCACAGAAACAGAAAACAGATTATGAGTTGCCAGGGGCTGAAGGGAGAAGGAAATGGGGAGTAACTGTTAATGAGTATGGGGTTTCTTTTGGAACAATGAAAACATTCTGGAATTTGATTGTGGTTGATGGATATACAACTGTGAATATACTAAAAACCACTGTGAACTATACAGTTTAAAAGGATGAACTTTATGGTATATAAATTGTATCTCAATAAAACTGTTACTTAAACAAATAAATAAAATCGAAGTAAAAACTTTATTTAGAAGTAGTAGCAACTACATAATCAAGGATAAGAATAAGCAGAGATATTCCTAAGGTACAGTCATCCTATTGTGACATCAATGAGACTGGCAGAAATTCTACAAATGTTTCTTCAATGTCACTATGGCAGGAGGCCCATTCATCAATGGTCATCATGAGATCTTAGAACAATTATTTTGAACTAATGAACTTATATAATTAATTTTATCACTTACTGTAGTAACTATTAATTCCATTTACCAACCAGTATGGAAATACAGTATGGCCATATTTCAGCCCATATCTATATACCTATTAAAATTATAAGTGCACAAAGAAGTGTTTTTAAAAAGGAAAATTATTAGATTGAAAATGTTTTGAAAGCGAGAACCCCGCCCCCCGCAAGATTGTTTATATTTGACATTTGAGTCATTGCACAACACTTGTAGAACAAAATACACAAGAACTTCTCATTCTCAAAAGTTTAGATTCAAAGTAAGGAAAATTTTAGATTACACTGAACTTTGGCCAGCCATGGCAAAATGACTTCAGTGAAACAGCAAATAAATTAAAACTAAAACCGCGCTAAACTACACTTCAAATGAGTCAACTGCTAATTTGTAGAAATGTTCAAAAGTAGTTAAAATCCATACAACCATGCAATTGTTGTAAACTTTACACATAATTAAAAGAAACAAAATTTTGGTTAATTGAGAAAATTGGTGAATTTCAGCAAATTGATCATTCTGTGAACTGAAATTCAGAGAACTGGCTCTCCTTACTTCCTATCCCAGAGGATAGGAGTCCTTCCTCTTCTGCACATTTAATCCCTCCACCTGTGTTCTAGATTCCATCTGGTTCTGCCTTCTCTGGCTCCTGCCCTGTGGGAGAGAATTGAGAGTCTCCTTTTTTCTTTCCTAGAGTCTCTGCAGGGAATTGAAATCCTTCAGAGCCTGGAAAACATACTTGGTCTCGGAAGATCCCAGCTCAAACAGTGCTGGACTCTGGCCATTTTTTAAATACTCCTTCTCACTTTCTCCAGGGCTGGGCTCTACTGAAGAGTGCTAATGCCTGTGGTCTCTCATGAGCATTTGAACGGGGGCTCAGTCTCAGAGCAGTCTGCAACCAAGCAATGATGCTGCCCGGTGCCTGCTCACGCACTAAGAAGGAACAATTGGATAACAGAGCCAGTGAGAATTGTTAGCCTCCCATCCTTGTCATTCAGGAGCATCATTTACAAGGCAGGCTTTTTGGGTCATATTTCCTTTTCCATTTGATCTTCCCCACATTCATCTGTCCTTCCTTGCCCCTGGTTAATTTGTCCTTCCACTGCTTCCCAGAGTTTAGCCCTTTCCATTGTGGACTCTCCTCCCAATCTTTCCTGTTCTGAAACCCCTAAATTCTCAGCCCCATTATACACCCCCGAGTCTCCACTTCCTCTAAGAGAGTTGGCTTTGTTTAAGTACATCATTTCTTCACATTCTGCCACAAGTCTAGGGAGGAGAGAGAAGTTGTCTCCACTCTTGGGGCTCCCTAGGGCCCAAACACACATAAGTACTTTTCCACACCTCCCCCCAGTCTTTGAGAATCATACCATCTTGTTATTCAAGCCTCTACCCTCCTCAGTGTTGTCATGAAATGACCTTTCTTTTTCATCAAAGACTTTAGTATAGCTGTGCCTGTACCCTTTGTTCTCTCACCAGCATCCTCAACTCCATGGTCCTTTAAGCCTGTAAGGCCACCAGCCATCATTCCTCTTAACAGTGTCTCCATTCCTTTAACACTTCCCTCAAAATCACTAACATACTGCCTCCCTCAAGCCCCATTTTTCACAAACTCCAACTCCTCTCCAGAGAGAATGGAATCACCAGGTATGATGGCCTCAAATTCCCACCCTGTCCATCCTCCTTCTGCACTGCCATCATACCCTCATGCATGCACTTATCTGCATCCTCACCCATCTTCCCTTTCAGTCTTGAAGGAGGAGGTACCTCTCTAGGTTAAAAACCAATTCCTTCCTGTAGCCATGGTTAATTCCTCAGACCCTCCTCTCTCCTCTGGGACCTTGCTCCATTAGCCATTGCCTGTCCATCAGCTCTTTACCTGCGGTGTTAAACGAGGTCCCACTGCTTACTTCTCAGCAACTGTTCCTCAATCCTTCCCTTCCCCACTCCTCCTCTCAGCCTCCTGTTACCCATCCTTTCTCTCTTTCCTTGCTGCACTCACTGAGTAGTCGTTCTTCATCCTCCTGTCTCACTAGCATCCTTTCTTTATTCTGGAAAGAATATTTATATTCTTTCTTATATTCAGCATAAATGAATATTATTTATTCATCTGTCCATCAATGGACACTTAGGTTGTTTCCATGTCTTGGCTTTTGTGAATAATGCTGCAATGGACATGAGGTGCAGATATCTCTTTGAGATAGTGATTTCATTTCCTTTGGATATACCCAGAAGCAGAATTGCTGGATCATATGGTAGTTCTTTTTTAAAATTTCTTGAGGAAACTCCATAATGTTTGCCAGTTTACATCGCCACCAGCGGTGTCCAAGGGTTCACTGTTTCTCCACATCGTTGCCATCATTTTTTATGTCTTTTTTTTTTGATAACAGCAATCCTAACAGGTATAAGGTGATATCTCATTGTGGTTTTGATTTGCAGTTTCGTGATGATTAGTGATGTTGAACAACTTTTCATGTGCCTATTGGACATTTGTATATTTTCTTTGGAAAAAGATCTATTAAGATCCCTTGCCTATTTTTAAATTGGGTTATTTGGTTTTTTGCTCTTGAGTTGTATGAGTTCCTTGTATATTTTGGATATTAACCCCTTAGCTGATACGTAGTTTGCAAATATTTTCTCCCCTTCCATAGGTTGCCTTTTCATTTTGTTGACAGTCTCCTTTGATATGCAGAAGATTCTCAGTTTGATGTGGCCCCACTTGTT
The DNA here is from genome assembly GCF_003031525.2 of Neophocaena asiaeorientalis asiaeorientalis. Taxonomy (NCBI): domain Eukaryota; kingdom Metazoa; phylum Chordata; class Mammalia; order Artiodactyla; family Phocoenidae; genus Neophocaena; species Neophocaena asiaeorientalis. The sequence continues at coordinate 7,393,147 of NW_020174438.1, forward strand.
AATTTTTGCTTTTGTTCCCTTTGCTTTTAGTGTCAAATCCAAAAAAGTAATTGCCAAGACCAATGTCAAGCAGCTTACCCCCTATGTTGAAGTTCTCCTAGGAGTTTTATCGTTCCAGGTCCTAATGTTCAAATCTAATCCACTTTGAGTTGATTTTTGAGTATGGTGTCAGATAAGGGTCTGGTTTCATTCTTTCGCCCATGGATATCCAGTTTTCCCAGCACCATTTATTAAAGACACTATCCTCTCCCCATTGTGTATTCTTGGCACCTTTGTTAAAAATTGATTGACCACAGGGACTTGGTGGTCCAGTGGCTAAGGCTCTGCGCTCCCAATGCAGGGGGCCCCGGGTTCTATCCCTGGTCAGGGAACTAGATCCCACATGCCGCAACTAAGAGTTCGCATGCCGCAACTAAAAAAAATTAAGAAAAAAAAAAAGATCCCACGTGCTGCAACGAAGATCCCACAAGATCCCGCACGTGGCAACGAAGATGCCGTGTGCCACAACTAAGACCTGATGCAGCCAAATAAATAAATAAATATATATTTTTAAATATTAAAAAAACATTGACCACATATGCATGGGTTTATTTCTGGGTTCTCTATTCTGTTCCATTCATCTATGTGTCTGCTTTTATGCAGATATACTGTTTTGATTACTATAGCTGTGTAATACAGTTTGAAATCAGGAAGTGTGATGCCTCCAGCTTTTTTCTTCTTCCTCTCCTGTCTTTGAATCATTAAGATCATCAGCCACATCCTAATTTCAAAGTCTAATGGAGACCTATCAGACTTCATATTACTGTGGTATTTTTACTCTGCTGACGACTCTCATTCTAGTAGCTGGTTCCTTCCTTGGCTTCTATGATAACACATTGGGCACTACTCTCTTGTTCAATTCTTACCTCATTGGCTGCTCTTCCCAATCTCCTTCATGGCTCTTCTTTTGTTATCTACCCTTAATGCTGCCCAGGCCCTCTTTTTACTACATATTCTCTGGAGGTGACAACATCCATTCTCATGGTTCCACTTAACCACTGTAGACTGACAGACTGATGTCTCCAAAATATCTATCCTCAGCTCACCCGAGTTCCAAACTTTATACTCAACCACATCCTAGACATCTTCATTTGGATATCTCACATACATCTTAAAGTCATCACGCACAAAACCAAATTCATTATGGTATGTCTCTCCTCGCAAACCTGCTCATCCTTTTCTTCCCAAACATCATGGGTAACATCACTAATGTACATCCCAGGAAGATGGAAGTCATCTTGTACTACACTTCTCCTGCACCACCACCCCTCACATCTAGTCAGCCACCAAGAATTGTAGTCTCTGTGACTTCTCTCATATCTTACTCCTCTTTTCTAATCCTACGACCACTAGCTTAGTTTAGATCCTCATTACAAGCTGGGCAATTGAAACTGACTCTTGTTTATTTTCCTTTGATCCTTAGTATTGAAGCCAAAGTGATGCTGATGTCACACAACCTGACCATTTCCCTTATTTTTTTTTTTCATTTCCCTTATTAAATAAACCTTACAATGGCTCCTCAGAGCCTGGACAATATGCGTGATAGGTAATATCTTCCATGATTTGGCCCCATTTACCCTTCTTGTTTTCTCCTTTCGCACCAGCCCGTATGCCTTACACTCCAGCCAAGTCAATGTACTCAGGAACCACCAACACTTACCACCTGTACACCAGCCTCCACGGCCAAAGGCTATTTTCTTTCATGCTCTTGTGGTTTTGAACATGGTGCTGTTTACTCTGCCTGAAAGTCCTTTCTCCAACTTCTCCCTCTGCTACGATTCTACTCATCTTTGAAGATCCAGTTCCAGCATCATCTTTGTGACACCATTTGCTGACATCCCAATCCTGGGCTAGATTAAGAATCCTCTCTATGCCCACAATCCCATGCTTTCCTCTATCATTGTACTACCCAGTGCCAATGTGCAGATCTGTCTTCACAGCTTACTGTGAGCTCCTTAGTCATATCCTAGCTATGTATCTTAAGTATAAAGCTGGCCACTTATATGTGTCTTCAGTAAATAGAAGTAAGAAAATTTAGGTTCTCCTATTTGAAAAACTCTCTGGCCCCCTAAAACACCTGTCCCCTCCCCCTGCTATAGATCTCTCTCCTTTCCTGTAGTCAAGCCTCTTTAAAGAACAGGCTCTACTCCATGTCTACAGTCCCCCCCTCCACCCTACCCAACTCCTTTACTGAGTGCTGACTAGTTTCCACCCCGACCTCTCCACCCACCCCGTTGTCCCCAAGGTCACCAGTGGTCTCCCTCTGGCCAAATCCAATGGATACGTATCAGTCCTTGCCTCCCTGGCCTCCTCTGTGTCAGTCAACCCTGATGAACACTCTCTGTCCCATGGCTTCCCTTGGCTTTCCCTTGGCTTCATTGGCACTGCCTCCTCCCCTTCTTCTCCCTCTCTGGCTACTCCTTCTCACTCTCCTTTGAAGGCTGTGCCTCCTCTCCTCGACCTTTAAGTGCTGGAGCTTCTTAGCATCTGTCCTAGCCTCCTTCTCTTCCCAGTGTACATGCTGTTCCTGAGAAATCTTATTCACTCCCTTAGCTTCATTTACCATTTATCACATTTCCCATATAAGCCAACCCAAACCCAAGGTGATTCCTCATTTTCCTACTGAGAAAATCCAGAAAGCTTTTTGATCACCCTGAAACTGTATACCTTCAGGGATGAGGATGAAACAACCAAAAGTTTACTTCTATCAGTTAATGGACTTAATTATACACATGTGAATTTAAATTCACATATCATCATGAAGTAGAAATATTTATAAATAATATATTGATTTATAAATATTGCTTTCTTTCCATTCTCATAATTCCATAAACAATTTAATGCATACTTTTAACATGAGTTCTCCAGAGCAGCGTCTTTCTCATTATGAGGGTCACTTTTTCAGCCATCTTACCTATTTTCCAGAACAGATGATCTTCTCTTCAGTCTACGTGGAGAATTTCGGAGAGGACACAGCACAATTTGAATCCATTTGTGATGCAGTCATTGGAAACTGTATCCCAAGTCACAGGTCCCCATTTGCATCACTCTAGGGCAGCTGGTGTTTGGCATGCATCCTGCAATATATTCATGACCTCTAAAAGTCACTTAATGTTTTGCCTTTTAAAAAAAACTTTTTAATTGTTAATTTTTTTTTTACTGAAGTATAATATTCATACAGAAAATGGCCCAAGTCATAAGTGTTTGGCTCAATGAATTGTCACAAAGTAAAACATCCATATAACATCACTCAGGTCAAGAAAGAGAATATTTCCAGCAGCCTAGAAGCCCCTCCCAAGTACTACAGTATTACTTTTAAAGGCACTTTTTATAAAGCATATTTAGAAACATTCAACACTTGCAGTTGTGAGACTATTACCAGGAATAGTTATCAAAGCTGTGACTATTGATTCTGTGGGAAATGACCTATACAGGCATCCAAAATAGCATTGTTGAGGACATTTCAGGTTAATGGGTCTTGCCCAAACAGTAAAAATAGTTAGCATTTATGGAGCACTTACTATGTGCCAGGTACGAAGCACTTTATATATATTAAATAATTTAACCCTTAGCCCCACTTTATAGATGAGAAAACTGAGGCAGAGACAGGCTAAGTAACTTTTTAAAAGCCACACAGCTTGTAAATGGCAGGGTCTGGACCCCAAGCCAGGCAGTCTGGCCCCAGAGTCCACAAGCTTAGTCACCATACCATACTGCTCTATCCAGTGGTTTGTTGTTCAAAATAAAGTAAATGAGAGCAAACCCTGTAATATGAGAGACTTTGTAAGGACTCAAATATAAGGTTACTCCCTCTTTCCTTGGGATGATTTTAGGAAAACAAAACAGCGAAAACCTCACCCTATATTCAAGCTTATACGGTATTTGCAGATGACTCCCAAATATTTATGTCCATCCCAGACCACTCTTCTAAGCTGCAGACCTACCTACCCGACAGGCACTTCAAAGTTAGCAGCCCAAATTGAAAGTCATCATCTTTCTAAGTCAGCCTCCTGCAAGCAACTCCTGCTCCTTTTGTCCAACACAGTGAATGTCACCACCATCCACCCAGCTGCCCAAGCCAGAAACCTGGATGTTATCAAGGATTCCAGCCTTTTCTTCACTCCTCTTTCTCAAAATCACACTCCCTTCTGCTTTAACTGAAAGTGTGTTCTCTCACCCCAGAAGTTCCTGATTTCTTTGTACCATTTGCACATGTCTCAAGTCAGAATACCTTTGGACTCACAGCCTATACTCAGTCACAGGAAGGACAGAAGAGGAGGGATCAAAACTCTTCCAGTTCTTTAATACTGTCTGCCTCCATCTGATTTACTTCTTTCCATTTTCTCTGCCAGTTGGCCCCTCAAGCCCCTTCCCACCTCCTTGCCTAGTTTCCATCTCGCTTTCCTTTTCTGAGGAGTATACCCTGAGTGAGACCACCATCCCTAAATCTCCTAGTTCCAAAACCCTCCATCCGGAGCCTCAACTTTGGGATGAAAGAGGAAGTGAGGGAAGGAGAACTAATAAAGAGCATGGGTTAAACAGAAGTGACCAGGAGGAGAGAATGGAAAGATTAATATGGAAGAAGAGGATGAGGAAAGAGGGATGACAGAAGGAAACTGGGAGGGAAAGCCATGAGGGGAAGAGACAGGGAGAAAGGGACAGGGAGAAGGGGTTGGGGGAAAAGAGGTGAAGAGAAGAGGTGGGGAGACAGGTAAAGGAGAAGGGCAGGCAAAGGACATGGGGAGAACCGGTGTGGAGAAGAGGCTGAGGAGAAAGGATGGAGAAGGGATGGGAACAAGGGGCTGGAGAGGAAAGGATGGGAGATGGGGCGAGAAGAAGAGGGTAGGGAGAAGGGAGAGGGGAATGGAGAGAAAAGGGTTGGGAGGGAGATTAGGGCAGTGAGGGAGAAGAGGGGACGGTGGAGGAATGAGGGGTAGGAAAGAAGATGGAAGAGCAGGACGAGAAGGAGAAGGGGACGAGGAGAGAGGATGTAGAGAACGGGATGGGAGAAGGGGACAGGGCGCTTGGACCAGAAGAAGGGAAGAGAACGCGGACGCGGGAACCGCGCAGCGCTGGGGCCGGATCCCGCCGGGGACTGGGGCCGGGAAGTCTAGGGGCGGAGGGAGGACTGGGGGGGGCTGGGGGGGCAG
>NW_020174438.1:7398432-7424288 GCF_003031525.2 Neophocaena asiaeorientalis asiaeorientalis
CGGCGACGGAGCCGGGGGCTTTGTTCTGAGCCGGAGACAATGGGGGAGGGGGGGCCTGGGCCTGCGGGACGAGGACGAGCGTGAACGTGAGCGTGGGGGCAGGGCCTGGGGGTCTTTGTGTGTGCGTGTGTCATCGAGTCGGATGTGTGGCGGCGTGAGTGTGCCGGGGGTGTAGGCAGGGTGTGTGTGTGCTCCTCTGAATGTGAATGTGAGCGCGAGTGCATTGCCTAGTGTGAGTCAGTGCGTGTCACTGGGGAGTTGTGTGTGTGTGTGTGTGTTTGGCCGTGTGTACGTGCGTGTCACTCCGAGGGTGTGTGGGTCAGAGTGAGTATGTGTCTGGTGAGCCAGTCCCTGTGAGGGAGTGTGTGTGTGTGTGCGTGTGCGCGCGCGCGTGTGTGTGTGTGTGTGTGTGTGTTGCCTGCCTCCGTGGGAGCCATGTGTCAGAATGTGGAGGATGGGTGTGTGACAGAGACAAACTGAGACAGAAACAAAGAAACTGAGGGGGGAGAAGTAAAGAGAAACAGAGGAGAGACAGGCGAAGCCGGAACTGGAGGTCTGTCACCCAGACTGGTGTTGAGTTTGTGTCCAGGATGCCTGGATGGGAATCCTGTGCAGGGGACGGAGGGAGGTCACTGCGGGCCTGGTCCCACGTGGAGGGGGTGGGGAAATGGAGGTCTAGAAGTACAATGAGCTCAGTGTGGCGTGGGCCGGGCTCACAGCCATGGGGTCATAGGCCAGAAAAATATTGTTGCTTATGTCAACTCCTCAAATACCCACAGGGGACACAGTTGCAGGCAGCACACATCCACAAGAGATGCCTTCACAGCCATCACACACCCCCCGGAAGCACTGTCAGAGCCAATACACATTTACAGAGGGTGCTCTCAGAACAGCATACACCCACGATAGAAATGGTGCAGCCAACACATTCCCACAGGATCATTGTCAAGGCCACCACAAACCATGGGAGACACCATTGCTGCCAGCACCTTTCCGGAGACACTGCCACAGCACTATACATCCAATGGTAACCCTGTCACAGCCAACCCATCATCTAGGTTATACTTCATCAGGACTGCCTGTACATAGCAGGTGTCTCAGAGACCTGACACTAACAGGAGGCTGTGTTGCAGTCACCCGTACCAACACCCGCTTGTATATCCCATAGGAAACACAGTTTTAGGTGTCTTGCACACACCACAGACTGAGCTGTTCCAACTGCTGAATAAACTCCCATTAACTTACGATACTCACACCATGGCTTCTCACCCATAGACTTCCCAGGCTTACCCTCTAGTTCCCTGAAAACTTGGGGACCTAGATCAGTCTTCCCCTCACCCTATACACTGCCATGGTTCCAAGTGTCCCTCCAAGTGAAGCCTCACAGTTTCTTGAGCTCTTTAGCTCCTGTTACCTTCTCCCCTCCCACGACCACTCTGTATAATTGGTCCATCTCTAAAATTCTGAACTCCTACATTCCACTCTGCCCAGAACCTCCAGTGTCCTTCCAGCTCCCGGATGCCCTTGCTCCCATTCCACTTACTTTTCAACCTCATAATGACTCCTTGCCCTTGACCTCTTTGCTTTGTCCTAATCTGCCCCTTTCTGGCTTTGTGCTCTCCTTCCAGTTTATATGCCCAGGACCATCACTTCACCCACTCCTTGGCCCCTCTTTGTTCCGTTTTATTGTTGTCCTTGAGACCACCCATCCCACAAAGTCTCAGCCCTAGCTGGAATGATTTCTCAACCACACCAAGTTATGCTTCTATAAATTCACGCTTCTATAAATTGCACCCTCAACTGGGCCCTCCATAAATAAATAGATGACATTTTTTCTATTTTTTCACATCCCTTTACCTTACATCCCTCATTGTTTTCAGCAGATTAATTAGTCAACTCGCTGGACCATTTATTCTGCAAACACCTATTAAGCACCTACTCTGTGCCGGGCGGTGTGGTAGGTGGTGGCATTACAAGGGTGAACAAAACAGACATGGTCCTTGCCTGTATGGAGCTTACAGGCTATGGGGTGCACGCTGTACCATGGCAGCACAGAGCAGGGAAACCTGAGCCCTTGTAGGGAGACCAGAAGAGGCTTTTGGAAGGAAGTGACATTTAAGCTTAAGCTTGATAGATACATAGGGAGTCTACCGAGCAAAGGAGAGGTGGAGGTGAGGTGAAGCGGGTGGAGAATATGCCAAGCCTAGGGAGCAGCAATGGAAAGCCCACATGTGAGAAAGTATTGTATGTCTGAGGGAAAAAGCAACCCAGTGAGCCTGGCACTAGTAGCATGATGTGAGGGGCAGGTCACAGAGTCTGAGAGAGGTAATGAAGGGTTAGTTAGGTCATGCAGTTCTTGCAGGTCCATATGAAAGCTTATGGAAGCCGAGAATAATTGAAAATCACCGAATCATTTGAAGCTGTGGTGTGATAGGATCAGATCTGTCTTATAAATACCACTCTGACAGCAGTGTGGTGACTGGAGGGAGGAGTCTGGAAAGAAAGGGATGGTTGGCTGTTGCAGGAACCCAGGAGGGGATAATGCTGGTCTGAACTGGAGGAGTGGCAGTAGAGGACGAGGAAGTAGATAGTTTCAAGAATTCTTTAGGCAGTGGGGTCAGAAGGGCTCAGTGACAGAATGGATGTGGAGGCTGAAGGAAAGGGAGGAAGGAAGAGTAGACATGACAGACACACCTGGTCTGTCGGCCACTCGGAAAATTGAGGCCATCCAGTTTGAATTCCCTCGGCTGTTGCGGATCCCACCCCCTTCGGCCTCACTTGACAAATTACTCTGAGTCTTATCCATGTGTCCAGTTTCTCTCTCTGTACCCATTCCTCCTGTGAGCACATGAAGAGCCTCCAGGCTCTCCTACCTTCTAGGTTATAATACCTCTCCAGGTATTAGCCCTGTAATACCTGACTATCTAAGACGCTCTCTCACTTTGCCTCACTGCCACCTTTTGTGCAAGGGTCTTCCGCACAGAGCTCCTCACTTCCCATTTACTCCTGCCCCATACAATGTAACTGCTCTCCCTAAGAGAACATGACCTCTCACCTGCCAAATTTAGGGGCTCTTTTCAGAAGTCCTCAACGGCTTGACCTCTTGGCAGGGTCCAATATTGTTGACTGTTTTTTTCTCTTTGAATCATTCTTACACCTTTTGAGCCACTATTTTATTCTGTCAGTATTTAATGAGCTCACTGCTAGGTGGTGGGGATACTGTAATAGGAGACACTATTCTATTCCTACCCTTGGCAAGTGATACAGGCAAAAAAGCAGATGATACAGTAGGGTGGGATCTGTGCATCTCTCTTTCAGAGCACCTCCTGGCTGTTCCTTCTCAGTCTGCTTTGGGGGCTCCTTTGGGTGGCCCCTAAATGTTACTGTTTATTAGGGTTCTGGCTTGGACCTTCTTACTGTCTCACTGTATACACCCTGCTTGGTCATCTGTCTCATTCATTTCCAGGGCTTTAATTATCATCTGTATAAGCTGATGACTCCCAAATATCTATCTCTTCCCCACCTCTCTTCTGACCCCCAGACCTGCAGGTCTGCTTCCTACCTGATCTTTACTATAGAGTCCATAAGCCCCTTAACATGTCCAGACCTGATCTCCTCATTCCTTCCTCCCCCAAACCACCATCCCCACTCAGTTATCAAGCTACAAACCCAGAAATTAACCGTAGCCACTCCCTTCTCCACATGTCCCATAACCCAGAAAGTCATTGGGACCTGTTGGTTCTACTTCCTTTCCAGCTGTCTCTGATATCCCATCCCCTTTTATCCATGGCCTCAGCTACTGCCTTCACCATCTTTTCACATGAATTACTTCAAGAGCCTCCTAACTTGTCTCCCTAGACGTCTACTCTTCCCTCTTCCAATCCAGTCTTCTCATTGCGGCAAGAGGGATCTCCCTAAAGTGCAAATCCAGCCACGGCATTCCCTGCTCAGCATTCTTTAGTGTCCTACCACTGTCTTGGGTGAGATCTCTACTTTAAGGAGGCTTAGGAGGTCTGTCATGACCTGGCTCCCCCAGCCTCCCCACCCTCTCCCATTTCCATAGCTCCCTCACATTGCAAGTTCCAGACATACTGAATTCCTTGTAGTTCCCCGAAGACACTGCATTCTTCCATGCTTCTGGCCCTTTGCACATACTGCCTGAAAAGGCTTTTACTCCATTTGTCTCCTGGATAACCCCTTCCCATCCTCAGCTCTAGTCTCAAACCCTGTCTCTCCTGACCACCAGGCAAGCTTGGGACCCTCCTGTCTCACTGTTGTCATTACCTCTTCGCTTTCTGTCTCTCTGCCCGGGCTGGGATGTCCTTAATGACAAGGCTGTATATTATTCATCTTCATGTCCCCGGACCCCTCTACAGATGCTTGGCAATGAACAATGAATGAATGAATGAGGCACCTCACAGCACCTCCCTCACCCTCATTCACTCTTCAGAAGACTGACCCCTGGTCTCAGCTGCCCACACAGTAGAGACATTTTCACACACGCCCACTTACCCACTAGAGACAGAAAGTCTCTAGTTCATGAACTTAACTCAGTTCATTTTCCACTCCCCTCCCGCACAAGTTGTCCTTCCTCACCCTACTGTCTCTCCTCTTCTCTCTCTTTCACCTGGACTTCTCTTTTCCTGGATCCTCTTCCGCTCCCCTATTGTACTTTATTTCCCTTTCATTCAGCTAGCAAATATTTAACAAACACCAGAAATTTGCAGATCCAAATCTACTGGGCCACATGCCTGTTGGGGTTCTTGGAGGGAGTGGAAGACGAGGAAGCTGTGACGTGCCATCAGGCCACAGGACTACAGTGCCTCTCCATCTGGTCTGCTCCACCAGGCCCCCTTCCCTGGAGGTGCCACGGGCTGCTCCTTCCTCGAACACCCACTCACATACACCACTCTGAGGCCTCCTACTCCTGGCACCCAGGCCCCTGCTCCTCCCTGTGTCAGCTTCCCAGATACTTGTGCCCTCTCCTTCCTTTTCCTTCTGCCCACCACTGTAGCTCCCTCACCCTGCCCTGCCCATCCCTGCCCAGGCCTCCCGACCCGTGAACACCATGAAGGCAGGGACACGATCTGTCCAGGTCACTGCTGTCTCTAGTGCCTAGTATGGTGCTTGGCACATGGTAGGTCTTCAATAGGTACTTATTGAATAAATCTATTAGTGAATCATTTCACACACATGCCCTGGGCCCACCTCCCCTATTTTTCCCTTTGTCTCCTGGAGACCTCTAAGCATCCTCTGGTCACTTCCCCTCTAACCACCTGACCATGCCCACCTGACCCTCAACCTGGACTCGTAACTGCCTCGTCACTGATCACCTCCTACTCCGACCCACCTTGCACGTACTGCTGGAGTTACTCTCCTACACAGAGCTCTGCTCAGGCTCCTTCCCTGTTCGGTTGCCTGGCCACTTAATGAACGTTTATCAGACTGTTCCAAGCCCTCCAGCAGAGAAGCAATATTGTGGAAGAGAAAGCACTAGCTTTGGAGTCCATCAGAGCTATGTTCCAGACGTTTCTCTGCTACCTAGTCTGAGCTTCAGTCTCCTCAGTTGTGGAATAACACTTACCCCAGGGTTATTGTGAGTGTCTGGCACGCAATAGCAGCCAACATTTATTGAGCCTTCACTGTGTACCAGCCACTGTGCTAAGTTTTTTTTGTCATTCTTTCATTTAACTTTCATATCAACCATATAAAGTAGGCACTTTAATCCCCATTTTACAAAAGAAGAAACTTAGGTCTAGAAAGGTTAAACAGTTTTCCCAGGATTTCTTTATAAGTGGCGGAGTCAGAATTTGAACTCGAGTCTGTCAGACAGCAGAGCCCATCTTCTTAACCACTGTAATAAGAGTTCAGGCTTGTGTCCTCATACAAGCATCTTTGTGTTCATGCTTATAAGTGCTGACCGTGTACAACACACTGTTCTAACTGCATATACGCTGTAGCAGTATTATTGTCCCTGTTTTTTTTTATGTGGACCCTTTTTTTAAAGTCTTTATTGAATTTGTTACAATACTGCTTCTGTTTTATGTTTTTCTGTTTTTTGGCACGGAAGTCCCTGTCCCTATTTTATAAATGAGGAAATGGAAGCACTGGGCATTTCAGTGGCACACCCAAGATTACACAGCTAGCAAGTGAGAAGCTGGGGAGAAATCCCAGAGTTGGTTTGCCTCCAGAGTCCATGTCTTCAGCACTGTCTGGTCCTATCTCACCATGACACATTGCCTCCATTTTCTAGGAGTGCAGTAAGCACGTGTTGATGAATGAATCTATACTGACATCTGGTCTATGGCTAGTTGTTAGTTGATTCATTCTCTATCAGTTCCCATTGCAGGAGGCTTGCTCCCTTAGGACTCTCCTGAAACGATGCTCCCCAAGATCACTATGACCTCCTGACTGCTAAAACCAGTGGCCACTTCTCAGTCTTCATCTTTCTGGACCTTTCAGCAGCATTGGACACTATCGATCTCTCCATCCTTGTTGAAATGCTCCCTCCTTTAACTTCTGAGCTATGGCCTCCTTGTCTTTCTCCTCCAAGAAGAATAATGCTCTCCTCAGTCTGCCCCTTGAATGTGACTGTTCCCCAGGGCTCTGTCCTAAACTCTCTTTTCGCTCTACATGTCCTACCTGATGGATCTCCATACCCATGGCTATGAGTTACTCCTTGATTGGTCCAAATCCATCTCCAACCCAGACCTCTCTCCTAAGCTCCAGACCTGCAAATCCAACTGTGTTTGGGACATCTCCATGGGGAGACCCCAACAGGAACCCCCAAAATGGCTTCTCTTCTGTGGTGTCCTAATGGCACCACATTAGTAATCAGGCCAGAACCCTGGAGTCAGTCTAGAGCCCTTCCATTCCCTCACCCTTCCTGAAGGGTCGGTGGCCAAATCTTGTCAACTTCACCTCCTCACATCTTTCTTCTCTGTGTCCTCTCTGTCCCGCTACTGCTGACCTGGGTTCCAAACACCTTGTCCTTGGTGTCCCTCCTCCCAGAGGTTCTCTTCTCCAGGCCTCCATTGTCTTCCTAGGTCTCTCCCCTGAAATGTCTTCCTCGCTTCATCTTTCCCTTCTCCATGGATCTCAGGCAGTATGGAGTGCATAGTCCTGGGATCAGATCAAGGCTGTGTTAACTCAGGACAGTTGTTTCACTCCGAGCCCCAGTTTCCTCAGTGGAAGGTGGGATGCCTTCTTCACGCGGTTGCTGCGATGATTAAATAAGGCACCGTCTATGAGTTGCCAGCACACTAGCAGTCCAGAAAAGAAACCTTCCCTCTGCCTTCTCTGCTCACATCCATCCCCGGCCTCTCCCTGAGGTGCCTAATGAGACCAGTCCTCAGGAGGGACAGAGCCAGGCCCGGGCACTGCCCTGGGCCACCCATCCATGAGGTTGTCCCGGGGACATCCAAGGAAGCCAGCTTGTCGGCCTTCTCCTCCTTCCTCCCTTACTAATGCCTCCTCTCCTCTTTACCCCCTTCCACCGACTCCCCAGCCCTAGCTCCCACCTTTATTTACTGCCCCCCACCTCTCCAGCCCAGCTGTTCCTGTCTCTGACTTGCCTCCCCTTTCTGTATGAACTCCACTCACTCTTTGCTTTGCCGATACATACTCCCTCTCCCTCAGTCTTGCTCCCCGTCGTCCCCCATGAGAACTCTCGCCTCTCTTCCTCTCCCCTTTACGCCTGGCCCTGTATCTCCACCTCCCTTTGCTCACCAAAGCTACCCTCTTCTTCCTCCACTTCTGAGCCAATCTGCCTTTTGCAGCCCCCTCCTCACCCTGTTGTCTTTCTGGTCTAAGTCCCTCCCTGGCTCTGGGACAGGAAGTTGAGGGAGGAGACCTGTGAGGTGCCAGCTCCCCCAGCCTGCTTCCCCTCTGCACCTTGGGCCATTCCTCTGCTTCCTTCTGGAGCACCCTTTCCCTTATGGTCCCCCTACTACTCCCCCACAGCCCACCTCTTTCCTCTCCCATGTTCTCCCTGCTCCCAGGTCCTATAGACGCACAGCCTTCTGGGGGGGGGGGCGGATTGACATCACATTGCAGGCCCCAATGAACTGTCTCGCCCCTCCCCCTCCTAATGAGAACCAGCTGTGGTTCCAGAGGCCCAGATGTGGGGCTAGAGGGGGAGAGCAGGATGGAGCCTGAGGACAGAGTAACAGGACCGGGACAGGGTGAGGGCATGTAGCAAGGCAGAACTGGGTGGGGGAAGAGTTGTGACCAATCTGGGGGGAGAACGAAGATAAATCTGGGTAGGGGGCAGGACAGATTGGGGAAAGAGACAAGATGGATGGCTTAGGCCAGGTCTGGGGGAAGGGATGGGACAAACCTGGAGAGGGAAAGAGACAGGAACAGAGAGGAGGAGCAAGTCTTGGGGAAGAAGCAGTGAGAAACAGTGGACAGATGGGGAGATGGTGCTGAGAAGAGAGTTGGAGAGGGGATGAGACAGTCTCGGGAGAGAGTCTGGAGTTCGAGTTTGGAACTAGAAGCCGTGGAGCAGGAAGTGATGAAGCATAGTCCAGACAGGCCCCAGGGACCTCGAGGTCACAGCTGCAGCCACAGAGCTGACCACGAGTGCCCCAACAGTGTGTGTGAGAGCATGCCGGCGTGTGGGTGCGTCTGCAAGTGTGTGCGCGGGTCTGCCAGCGTGAGTCTGTGCAGGGGTGAAAGTGGTTTGTCTGTGTCCGTGAGAGGGAGGGGGTGTGAGTGTGTGTGTGTGTGCGTGTGTGCGTGTGTGCGTGCGCACGCGCCTGTCTGTGTGAGGCCCACGAGAAAGTGTCTTTCTGTGCGTATGTGTCTGTGTGGGCAAAAGCATGCCTGTGTGCGTTTCCATGTGTGCCTGCACGTGTGTGTGGGGTGGGGGAAGGTTCCGGGCGAATGGACATGCCCATCTGTGTGAGTGATAACATGCTCCTCTGTGAGGTTGGGTGTCTCTGTGTATGTTAGAATAGCTCCTGTCCATGTGAGTGTGTGTGTTGAGTGTGCCTGTCTGCATGTGAGTCTGTGCATCTGTGTGCCTGGCTGTGTGTGGGTCTGTGACTTCGTGAGTAGGCACCTTTGTGCATCCACCGTGAGGGTGTATGGGGGAGTTGGCATTGAACAGGGACCCAGGAGGGCACCAGGGTCTACACGGGTTGGGAGAAGGGACATCTGCCTGGGCCTGAATCCCTCCTCCTCAAGGCTGATCATTCACCTGAGTTTTATCTCATACATTCATACATCCTTTCATTCAGAAAATGTGTTGATCATGTGCTATGTGCCATGCTCTGTGCTACACACAAAGGTGAATAAGATACAGTCCTGGCCCTCAAACAGCTGACATTCTGGGTTGGGGACAAAGAATCCTAACATAGAATGTAAGAAGTACATTGACCTCACTATCCATTATCCCCACTCTGCTTTCTCTCCACTGACTGATTAAATGAATAGGACCAATTCTTAACCCTTGACTCCTAACCCAGTCTCTAGGCCTAGATCCCTGCCCTGGCCACTGCACCGTCTCTCTACACACAGCCTCTCCCTTCTCTGAGTCAGGCCTGTGTTTACTCTGACCTTCTTGTTCTGAATTCCTCTGATCTGTTATTCCATGTGGAAGCTCCACAGACTTCACAGACTTGAGCTTTGGGGAGAGGGGTCTTAGTAAATCCTAGAACTCTGAAGCCAAGGATGGTGTTGGGAACCGAGGAGAGAGCATCTACCAAATGCCCAACTCTGAGCTCCTTGTTTCCATTGCCTGTAATTCTAAAACCCCACAAAGTAGGCATTAACATGGCCATTATATAGATTAGGAAAATAACACTCAGATTGGACTCAAAGCCAGCTCAAACTCCAGAGTCCCAGCTCTTTTCATTGCCTCACACAGATGGGAGACATTGGGGTTGGAAGTGTAAGTAGAGGGTCAGAAACTCTCATCCCTTGGGAAGACAGGAAGTCCTAGAGCAGAGCAAATCTAGAAAGACCAAAGGACACACTTCTGCAGCCATTTCTACGGCCGCACTCCTGACCATGGTGCCTCAGGGGCGCGGGCTCACACGTGTCTGTGTGTGTTGTCTGAGTTGGCGTGTCCAGGGACGTTTCTCCCTGTGTCAGTAGGTGAGGGAGGTGGTGTGCAGTTATGAGGTTCTGCACATTTGTTCAGCACTGATTGCCTGCTCTCGTGATACCTCTAGGAACTGCTGGAGAACCAGAAACTCACTAAGACCCTCAAGCTGCTGTCCTCAAGGAGCTTTCAGTTCAGTGTAGGGGGAGGGGTGTGATGGGCAGACACATGAACAAATCAGGGCTGCTGTGCAATTGTCAGTGTCCATCTAAAGCAGTGAGAGCCCAGTAGGGGACACCGTAGGCACTGCAGGGAGGTCAGAGGGAGATCATAGAAGAGTCCACAGAAGACAGGATGTTTGAATGGGATCTTGAAGTTTGAGTAGGGGATGGCCAATTGGACAGGACTTTTAAAGGATATCTCAGGACAAAAGCATGGTACATACAAGGCAAGGAGTTGGGAAGGATCGGGTGATGGGTTTAGTGTTGGAATGCAGGGTGCAGTGGGGGAAGGTGAATGTGGGGCACAGTGGAGAGGTTGGCAGGGCTCAGGTCAGTAAGATATATTAAGGAGGTTGGGCTTTGTCTTGCGAAGAGAAGTTCTATACCTAGTGTCCCTGAACCCGTGAAACTGCAGACAGTTTGGGTATAGGTACATCTGCATTGTTTTGTCCATAATGGGCAGCAGTTTTCTGCCGTCAGTGATGGCAAACCAGTGGAAGCCTTTTGTCGCGACTGGTTTGGTGAGAGTTGTGAGGATAGCTCTGGTCAGGGGGACATGGATCAGAGGGTCCAATCCAGGAGGCATGGGGACCAGTAAAAGGGCTGTGGCAGGAATCGAAAAGAGGGATGACAGTGCTTGGACTGGGACAGCAACAGTGTGAAAACATAGGAAAGGGCAGACTCGAAACATGTCTAGTTAAGATGGTCAGGTTTTGAAGACTAATTGGAAATCAGGACTGAAGAAAAGCAAGGAAAGCAAGGAGAGTTTCTGAGCGGTGGTGCTGTTCACAGGAAAGGGAATGGAGGAAGAAAATCAGGTTGAGGTGAAGGTTGGGAATACATCGTAAGGAAGTCCATTGTATGGCTGGACATGTGTCTCCAGTGCTCTCCAGAGCTGGAGATTGTAAAGTCATCAGCAAATAGACGGTACAGAAGATGACTGATACATTTGAATTGAAGGCACGGGAGTGGCTAAGACCACCCAGGCAGTGTGGTAACTGGGAAAACATGCGGCCCTGGACTGAGTCCTGAGGAGCACCAGTTTTTAAGGGCAGAGGAAGAACTTGCCCAGGGGACTGAAGAGTGGACACAGAAGTAAAATGGAAGCAAGAGGTGGGGGGTCACCATGGGAGGCCAGGAGGGCTAGGCTTCAAGAAGCCAGTGATCAGTGTTTCAGTGTTCCAGAACGATCCAGCAAGGAGATAAAAATGTGTCCATCGGATGTAGAGTACAGCGATGACTGGAAGCTTAGTGAAAGCAGTGTCACAGGAGAGGAAGACTCTCTGTGTAGATGGAGGAGGGGGTGAGAGGTGAGAAACTGGAGGAAGTGAACAAACCTTTCAGAGAGGGCAACGTCTCCACGGATTCTGCTCTCACTCAGTCCTTAAAGGCCTTCATGGGGCTTTAGGCCTCCTCCTTCTTGAACGTCAGCAGCATTTGAAGCCCTGGCTCCTTTAGCCACAGAGGCACCGCCCTTCCCTGGATTTCTTTCTCTGTCTCTCTCTCTGGCCAGTTAAGGCTGCCTTGGTCCAGCTGATGGTTCAGGCCCGAAATCTGCCCATCATCCATGACTCCTCCCACCCCCTCATCCCCTGCCTCAAGCCATCATCAAGTCCTGCCTGTTCTACCTGCGAAACGTCCCGCAGAGCTATCCGCTTCTCCCCATTTTCGTTGCTAACACTCATACAATTCACCGTCAGTTCACCCTCACCTGGACTCCCCCAAGTGTGTTACAAGGGCTGTCCTAAGATAACCTTCCCATCTGTGTGATCCTTGTTTACAAAGGGGCAGCAATAGAGATCTTCCCAAGACGTAAGCCATATGGCAGCACCCACTCTTAAGATGCTTTCATGGCTTCCATTTGTCCCCGGCATAAAGTCAGAATCATCAGTATGGCCCATGAGCCCCTGCCCCATTTCGTACCTTCTGCCTCAGCACTCTACACCGCACACACGTTGTGCCCTACCTGCCCCGACACCCTCAGCCCTTTCTTGACTGTGGACTCTAAGCCTCCCATTCAGTTCCCTCTTCTGAATGTTTCTGTATCCCCCTTCTCTGCCCACCATTGTCTAGCGAATACCTACATTAAGTAGATCCTGACTTGAATGTGGCTTCCTCAGAGAAGCACTCCCTGACTCCCTGACTGTGGTAAGCCCCTCCTATATCTATGCCTTCACAGCTCCCGGCACTTCTCCCTCACAGTCCTTATCACACTTCTAATTACTTGTCCAATTCCTGGACTGTTTCCTTTATTCTCTGAGGTGTCTCCAGTGCCTCCACATAATAGGTGCTCAATCTCTTGTTAAATAGAGAGGGAAGTAGGGCGAAAGGTATATATATATATATAGAGAGAGAGAGAGAGAAAGAGAGAGAGAGAGAGATTATATATATATATTATATATATAGAGAGAGAGAGAAGAGAGAAGGAGAGAGAGACTTCAGCATAGTTAAATGTTGGTAGAAGGCTCTGGCAGAGACGACATCGTTGAGATTCGGGTGAGGTTGCCAAGCACATGATTATTGAGGTATTAATCCTGGATGAGAAGAAAAATGAGAAAGAATTGGCCACACGTTTAAGTCTACAGATGGAAGGAAGGGAGTCTGAAGGCATTTAGGTCTGAACAATAGGAAAAAACAATCTGCTGGGGGGTGGAGGGGGGACGGGAATCAGAGTGGGATGGGACCTGCCAGGTAAAGACTGGAGTGGGTCCTGAGGAGCTTCCTGGGGCCCAGACGGTGTGAGGCAGCACAAGGGCCCTGCGGGGGCACTGAGCATGCTTGAGTCCTGGTGTGGCCTAGACCCCAGCCTGGACGGTTGATTCCTCCCCCATCATGACCTTTTTGCTTCCGATCTTCTCCCAGGCCAGGAATCGTGAGCTGGAGCCAGGGTCCAAGTTGGATCTGATCCAAAGCCTGAGATCAAGCTGGGCCCGGAGCCTGGCCTGGAGCTGGAGCCCAAGCCACAGCTGGACTGCCCCTGCCATGCAGAAGGAGCGGGGCATTGCACCTTCTTGCCCAGGCATGCAGAGCCCCAGGCCCCTACCCCTGCTATCACTGCTGCTGCTCCTGGGCGCGGGGGTGCCGGGCGCCTGGGGCCAGGCTGGGAGCTTGGACCTGCAGATTGACGAGGAGCAGCCAGCGGGCACACTGATCGGGGACATCAGTGCAGGGCTTCCAGCGGGCACGGCAGCACCTCCCATGTACTTTATCTCCGCCCAGGAGGGCAGCGGTGTGGGCACAGACCTGGCCATTGACGAACACAGCGGGGTGGTCCGTACAGCCCGGATCTTGGACCGCGAGCGGCGGGATCGCTACCGCTTCACTGCAGTCACTCCTGATGGCGCCACCGTGGAAGTTACCGTGCGAGTGGCTGACATCAACGACCACGCTCCAGCCTTCCCACGGGCTCGAGCTGTCCTGCAGATACCCGAGCATACCGCTCTTGGCACCCGCTACCCACTGGAGCCTGCTCGCGACGCAGACGCTGGCCGCCTAGGAACCCAGGGCTATGCGCTGTCTGGTGATGGGGCTGGAGAGACCTTCCGGCTGGAGACACGTCCCGGTCCAGATGGGGCCCCAGTGCCTGAGCTCGTAGTTACCGGGGAGCTGGACCGAGAGAACCGCTCACACTACACGCTGCAACTGGAGGCCTACGACGGCGGTTCACCACCCCAGAGGGCCCAGGCCCTAATGGACGTGACGTTGCTGGACATCAATGACCATGCCCCAGCTTTCAATCAGAGCCGCTACCACGCTGTGGTGTCCGAGAGCCTGGCCCCCGGCAGTCCTGTCTTGCAGGTGTATGCCTCCGATGCCGATGCCGGTGCCAATGGGGCTGTAACTTACGAGATCAACCGGAGGCAGAGCGAGGGTGACGGGCCCTTCTCCATCGACGCACACACGGGGCTGCTGCGGCTGGAGCGGCCACTGGACTTCGAGCAACGGCGGGTCCATGAACTGGTGGTACAGGCACGGGATGGAGGGGCTCACCCTGAGCTGGGCTCGGCCTTTGTGACCGTGCACGTGCGAGATGCCAATGACAATCAGCCCTCTATGACTGTCATCTTCCTGAGTGCGGATGGCTCCCCCCGAGTGTCTGAGGCTGCCCCCCCCGGCCAGCTTGTTGCTCGAATCTCTGTGTCAGACCCAGATGATGGTGACTTTGCCCATGTCAATGTGTCCCTGGAGGGTGGAGAGGGCCACTTTGCGCTCAGCACCCAGGACAGCGTCATCTACCTGGTGTGCGTGGCTCGGCAGCTGGATCGAGAGGAAAGGGATGCCTATAACTTGCGAGTTACTGCCACAGACTCAGGCTCACCCCCGCTGCGAGCCGAGGCTGCCTTTGTGCTGCATGTCACTGATGTCAACGACAACGCCCCTGCCTTTGACCGCCAGCTCTACCGGCCCGAGCCCCTGCCTGAGGTTGCGCTGCCTGGCAGCTTCGTGGTGCGAGTGATGGCCCGGGATCCTGACCAGGGCACCAATGGTCAGGTCACCTATAGCCTGGCCCCAGGTGCCCACACCCGCTGGTTCTCCATCGACCCCACTTCAGGCATCATCACCACAGCTGCTTCACTGGACTATGAGTTGGAACCACAGCCGCAGCTAATTGTGGTGGCCACGGATGGGGGCTTGCCCCCTCTCATCTCCTCTGCCACAGTGAGTGTGGCCTTGCAGGATGTGAATGATAATGAGCCACAGTTCCAGAGGACTTTCTACAATGCCTCCTTGCCTGAGGGCACCCAGCCCGGAACCTGCTTCCTGCAGGTGGGTAAGCCCCCCCGACCCCGCCCCCGGCCCCGCACACACAGGATGATTCTGTGGGCAGGAGTGGATCAGGAGGTCACAGGGGACCTCAGAGCAGGAACCAAGCCTTGCAGGTGCCATCTGTTGATGGTGACATATGCCAGAGGGTTCGGTCCTACTCGATGAGCTCCACAGTCTGTGCAGAGGGTGAGGATTAATGAGAAGATGAGAAAGCAGGGTACAATAGCTGAGCCAGGTAATCTTGGCAGTTGAGAGAATTAAGATTGGATATAGAGAAAATGTGTCTTGTGGTGGCAGGAAATGAGAGAGGACTCTTTAAAGTTTCAAAGTTGTTCTGCAGGGCAGAGACAGAGATTCTGCACACCCATGTGGCTCCTGTTCCCCAAGGGAGATGCCAGCATTTACAGAGCTCTCCAACCCTAGTCTAGTGCTGAGGTGTCCTGGAATACACCCCCATCCCTGCCCTTGGAACTGAGCCTTGATGGGACACTTGGGCTCAGGCACGAGGATGAGAGACAAGAAGTATCCAGTGAGATCCCAATGTCCAGAGCAGGAAGACCTCAGAGGAAAAGGCAGGAGCCCTGGACAGGCTGTGGGGGCCACAGACTTCCCGCAAGTCAGGCTTGGAGGAGATGGGTGGAGCATGAAACTGGAGAGGCAGGCTGAGGCCAAACTGCAGAAGTCCTTGGACACCAAGCCATGAAGGGTTAGGGCTTTACTTGGAAGGCAAAAGAGGTCACTGAACTTCTTTGAGGCAGAAAAGGCATAATCAAATTTGGTTTTTTTTTTCTTTATGTTTTGGGGGCAGTTTTAGATTCATAGCAATATTGAGTGGAGGGTACAGATTTCTCATATACCCCATGCCCCCACTCACAGCCTCACACATTATCAACATCCCATGCCAGGGTGGTACATTTGTTACAACAGATGAACCTACGTAGACACATCACTGTCACCCAAGTCCATAGTTTACATTAGGGTTCACTCTTGGTGTTGTACATTCTATGGGTTTGGACAAAAGTATAAAGTATATGTATAATTGACATATATAATGACATACACTATAGTATTATAGAGAGTAGTTTCAGTGCCCTAAAAATCCTCTGTTCTCTACCTATCCATCCCTCCCTCCTCACTACAGATTGTTTGTTTGTTTGTTTGTTTTTTGGCCATGCCACACAGCATATGGGATCTTAGTTCCCGACCAGGGATCAGACCCGTGCTCCCTGCATGGAAGCACACAGTCTTAACTACTGGGACCACCAGGGAAGTCCCACTTTTGTATTTTTTTTTTTTTTTTGGAAGCTAACTTGCTTTAAGGGTGAAAGAGAGATTAGATCAATGGTAAGTGATACATTCAAAAATTAACTTACCCACTGTAAGCCTGGCACTCTGCTGGGCCCTGAGAACAAAGAAAGGAAACAGTCTTATTCCCAGGCCAGTTCCAGTCTAGGCAAGGAGACACACCAGTAACTAGTAATGCATCAGGCTGCATATGAGGTGCTATGGAAGCCTAGAGGCAGACCTTTGCAGAAGCAATGAGACTTTGCCAAGTGGATAACATGGGGTGTAGGGACAGGGACTCCAAGGCCACAGAAAGAGCTACAGAACATCATGATTTGTTCACGGAACTGCATTGTTCAAGTTGGCCTCGACTGTGCTGATGAGAAAGAGTTATGGGGAGGTGAGACAAGCGAGTAGACAGGGACCAGCTGACAAGCTTTGACTTTATTTTAGAAATCACAGGGAGCCATTGAGAGGCTCTAGGCAAATCTGATATGTCTTCTGCAAAGATTGCTTTGGCTGCCCCATGGAACATGGATGCAGGAGAGGAGACTGGAGGCAGGGTGGTCTCTTAGGAGATTCGTGCTTGAAGTCTTTATGTCTCAGAAGTCCAGCAGATCCCTGAGCATTTTCTAGGAGCTGCCTGTTGGCCTAGACTTTCACGCCAGTGCCTAGGCCTGGCTGACCTCCTGTCTGGCCAGACTCTGGGTACTTGCCTGCCTACTGCTGTCCAGCTCCCACCCACTCTCCCATGTGTTTACTCTCCCTCTTGGCCCAGGACCAATGGGCTGTGGCTTCCAAACGTCTTCCCTCCTCACTAGTGCCTGAAGCAAGAGGGCATCTCTCCAGGTGGTTTCCTGGAGTTTTTACTGGTAGTAATCGTAGGGAAGCAGGGGTAAAAATGACGGTTGGGTGTTCATAACTGTTACAAGAAGTCTTAATATTTGATTCATTCAGTATTCATTTATCAGGTATCTGCCATGTGCCTGTCATTGTATTAGGGACACAGAACACAGTAATGACTGAGTAACCACTACCTAATTCATGGAGTTTATAGTCTAGAGGTGAGATTCATATGCAGAGAAACAGTTTTATTCCAATAATAAAAACTTCTATATGGGGATATTCATGAGGTACAGATAGGCACTTCGAACGTTTTCTCAAAAGAAAGGACCTTTGAGCTGAGACTTCAAAGATGAGCAGGAGCTGACGAGGGGACGAGATAAGGGAAGGGCTGAAGCAGAGGTGACACGCAGAGAGAAGTGGGAGAGCTTGACTTGTCTGACTCGCTCAAGGGCCTACAAGTGGCTCGGTATCTCTGGAATTTAAGGTGTGAGATGAGAGAGTGGGAGATGAGACTGCAGGAGGCCAGACAGCGAGGAGTCAAGCCAAGCCGAGGAGTTTGAGCGTTTTTCTTTCGTGGACACTGAAGATATCTGAGTAGAGGAATAATATGATATTTGTCTTCTCAAAAGGTGCTTTTATTAGTCAGTGTAGAGCGGTGGTTCACAACGGCTGGTGATTTTGCCCTCTGGAGGGGACATCTGGCAATGTTTAGAGACATTTTTGGTTGTCACAACTGGTGGGATCTGTTGGTATCTAGTGGGTAGAGATGCTGTCAACATCCTATAATGCACATGACAGCACCACAACAAAGAGTTATCTGATCCAAAATGTCAGTCATGCCAAGGTTGAGAAGTCCTGGTATGGAGGACAGATCGGAGGGTCAGACGCCTATGAGAAGGGAGCTACAGAAGTCCAGGGGAGGGACGACTCAGGCCCAAGTCAGGACAGCGATAATGGTGATGGAGAGCAACAGACAAGTAGGAGGGATAATGAGGATTTACTTAGTCCCTGCTTGATTGATATGCCAAGAGAGGAAAAGGGAAGAACACATTTCTGGCTCGAGCAACTGCGTGGATGGAGGAATCATTAGAGAGGGGCTGGGATTATCACGAGTTTAGTTTAGGACAGGTTGGATTTAAGGTGCCTGTGGGACGTCCAAGTGGAGATGTTGAGCAGGCATCTGGATGTACAAGTTTGGAGCACAGAGGAGTGGTCTGGGTCAAAGTACAGATGAGGGTCAAAGCCACAGCAGTGGAAGAGAAGGCCCTGAGCGTGTGCAGAATGAGAAGAGGCCAAGGAAAGATTCCAGAGAACAACGGTGTATGACAGACAGAGTAAGGAGAGGTGGAGGGAGGCTGGGAGTGGGGAAGCAGTGGGTGGAGAAGCAGGAGAGCACAGTGTCAAAGTGTCAAAGCAGGAGGGACACCTGGGAAGGAGGTCAGCATGGGGCAGATGAAGTAAGTTTGTGGTCTGCTAGGAATTATAGAGAGTTCACAGATGAGGGTCTTTATTTTCTCCTTGCACTAGTGCATGTGATGAGAGCTAGGGGTGGGGTGGGATGGGGACAAGAGGAGAGAGAGATGAGGTTAGTTACAGCTTTCAGGCAGAGCTGGAAGTGGGAGCTGACCAAGGTTGGACTATGTAGCAAGGCTGAGAGCCTGCTGAAACTGGAGACTGCGTTTGCACTAGGACCTCTGAGCAGGGGCTGCACAGGCCAGAAAATTCACTTCTGCCTTGGTCATTTCCAGTCAATGGCCCCTGCGCCTTTTGGGGTCACTTCCTGACAACTTCTCTTGACCACTATTTATTGCTTTCTTCCTGCAGCGGGTCAGAGGGCAGAGGTCTTTAACAGCTTCTGGAGACGGTGCGGCAGCTGTGCTGCAGCCCGCCAGACTGATCCAGGGGGAAGTTTGTCTCTTGGGATATCCAGGCCCACAGCCATAGTAAAGAGTTGGGGCAGGAGCTGTTTCCAGGGTTCAGCATGGCAAGGTCTTAGTGTCTCTCGGGAGGGTAAACAATGGCACAAATCACTTCTGTCAAAGGCCCGGGCAACGATCAGAAGTCCTTGGCTAGGCTTCTCTCTGAGCAACATTTTCTGGCCAAGAAAGGGGAACTCTCCAGCTTCCTTTTGCAGCATATCATGACCCTGAGGCCCGTGTAGCCACAAAGAGTACTTTGTCACAAGCTACAGCAGTTTGCACCAGCTAACCCACTACTGAGGGCCTAATGTGCACCCAATTTATAAAACTTAGTTTGAAAGAAGCTTTTGTTGTAAGGCAGGGCAATCTGAATGCTTACTCAATGAACAAATATACATAGAGTACCTACTGTGTGCCTGGCCCTGTCCTAGGCTCAGAAGCTTTTGGAATGGTGTCTCCTGCTGATCTGGCTCTGAAATGTTCAGAGGCTCCTGACATTGGTGTCCAGTCATAAACTCTTCCTGAGCCAGTCTGGGAGATGCCTGAGAAGTCACCAGGAAAACCTTCCCCTATTTCTTAGTTTTGGGGAGCCCCTGGAACTCAATGACCTCGGTATTTTCCTATAGACCTGCAGTTCTCCCTTTCTCATTTCCAATGAGGTTGGCTTAAGAGATGAAGGGATGCTAAAGGTGCATGAGCCACATCCCATAAGTTCATAGTGCAGATCCTGATCACTCCAGTTACCAGATCTGGGTACCAATCAGATCCCACTTTATAACCAAACGCAATAAAGGGCAGGCCTATAACATCAGTCTCAATGACTCTATCGGTCAGCCAGTTCTCTGACTGAAGTGATGATGAGACTGGGCCATGGTTATTAACTCCCTGTGGCCCTTAGCACTTAGCCCTTAGCACTCTCCTTTTAAGTACACTTGGTCCTCATCATTTGCAGATTCTGTATTTGTGAATTCGCCAACTCTCTAAAATCTATTTGTAACCCTTGAATCAATACTCGTGGAGCTTTCACAGTCATTCCCGGACATGTGCAGAAGGATGGAAAATTCAAGTCTCTCAACAAGCACATTCCCGGCTGAGGTCGAACAAGGCAATGCTCTGCCTTCATGTTACAGCTCTTATATGGTAAACAAGGGTCCTTTTCGTGGTCTGTTTAATGCCACGTTTTTTGCATTTTTGTGCTTTTTGTTTGGTGATTTTGCTCTATAAAATTGTCCCCAACTGTAGTGCTGAAGGGTTGTCTGTTTTCCTAAACACAAGAAGGCTGTGCTGTGCCTTATGGAGAAAATACATGTGTTAGATAAGTTTCATTTAGTTATGAGTTGTGCCATTGGCCATGAATTCGGTGTTAATGAACCAACAATATATATTAAATAAGGTGCCTTTAAACAGAAACACACATAAAACAAAGTTCTATATCGACCAGTTGACAAAAATGTTGTGATCAGAGTCTCACAGGAACCTAACGCAAGTGGTGAGGTCTGAGCTGGGTTTGGATTTTGGCCCGTGTCCTACTAGTCCCTTCTGTGTGTCCACCATCCCAAGACTCTGGGCACCAACTGGCCCAGGGCCTGCTCCTTCCAGTTGCCACTTAGTTACGGCTTTTCTGGCCAAAAAGATGGGGCATTACTCACCCCAGCCTCTCCCCAGGTGACAGCCACAGATGCAGACAGTGGCCCATTTGGCCTCCTCTCCTATTCCTTGGGTGCCGGACTTGGGGCCTCAGGGTCTCCCCCATTCCGCATCGATGCCCACAGTGGCGACGTGTGCACGACCCGGACCCTGGACCGCGATCAGGGGCCCTCAAGCTTCGACTTCACAGTGACAGCTGTGGATGGGGTGAGTGGACAGTCTGTGGGCAGACTGGGGTAGGGCATTCACCAGGGCCAATCAAGGGCCACCTGACTTAATGGCTGCATGTCTCACCAGGGAGGCCTCAAGTCTATGGTGTATGTGAAGGTGTTTGTGTCAGACGAGAATGACAACCCACCTCAGTTTTATCCACGGGAGTATGCTGCCAGTCTGAGCGCCCACAGTACACCAGGCACAGCTGTGCTGAGGGTGCGTGCCCATGACCCTGACCAGGGACCCCATGGGCGACTCTCCTACCACATCCTGGCTGGCAATAGCCCCCCACTGTTTGCCTTGGATGAGCACTCAGGTGAGGATCTTCACATTCCCAGGGCTTGCCTCCCCATCTGCCTAAATGAAGTACTGCCTGCCCCCCACCCCCCAACCTTTCCAGCTCTATTCTGTTTCCTTATACATCTCCACTTCTCCCTCCTCCCAGGGCTGTTGACGGTAGCCTGGCCCTTGGCCAGACGGGCCAATTCCGTGGTGCAGCTGGAGATCGGGGCTCAGGATGGAGGTGGCCTGCAGGCAGAGCCCAGTGCCCGAGTCAACATCAGCATTGTGCCTGGAACTCCCATACCACCAGTATTTGAGCAACTACAGTATGTCTTTTCTGTGCCAGAGGATGTGGCACCAGGCACCAGTGTGGGTGTAGTCCAAGCACACAATCCATCAGGTATCACTTATCATTATATCCATTTGGTGCCATACCCAGACACCCCAACATAACCCTCGAGTATCACACCACTGATAGCCCCAATACAAAACACTCTGGTTCCAATCCCCGCCACCTCCGTGGGCATGGTACAGGCACTCTGCTTCATCCCCAGGTACATGAATATCACCCTGGTGCCACCCAGCTTCTCTGCCAACACCTGCCCCTCCCCCTAATACTTCGAAAGGCCCAGGTGTGGGCACTGCCTAGCCCTTTTGGGGATCAGAGTCTGGGCTCCAACTCAATAGGTGCCCCCCATCTCTTTTCTGACCCTTCTTTCCTCTTCCCTAGGTCGCCTGGGGCCTGTGACCCTCACCCTATCAGGTGGGGATCCCCGAGGACTCTTCTCCCTAGATGGGGCCACAGGGCTGCTACAAACGCTTCGAGCTCTGGACCGGGAGCTGCTGGGACCAGTGCTAGAGCTGGAGGTTCGGGCAGGCAGTGGAGTGCCCCCGGCTTTCGCCGTAGCTCGGGTGCGTGTGCTGCTGGATGATGTGAATGACAACTCCCCTGCCTTCCCTGCACCTGAAGACACCGTGTTGCTGCCGCCAAGCACTGCCCCAGGGACTCCCATCTATACACTGCGGGCTCTGGACCCCGACTCAGGCGTTAACAGTCGAGTCACCTTTACCCTGCTTGCTGGGGGTGGTGGGGCCTTCACTGTGGACCCCACCACAGGCCACATACTGCTTATGGGACCTCTGGGGCCTCCAGGGGGGCCAGCCCATGAACTGGAGCTGGAAGCCCGGGATGGTGGCTCCCCACCCCGCACCAGCCACTTTCGACTGCGGGTGGTGGTACAGGACTTGGGGACCCGTGGGCTGGCTCCCCACTTCGACAGCCCTACCTACCGTGTGGACCTGCCCTCAGGCACCACCCCTGGAACTCAAGTCCTGCAAGTGCAGGCTCGGGCACCAGATGGGGGCCCTGTCACCTACCGCCTTGCAGCAGATGGGCCAAGTAGCCCCTTTGGCCTGGAGCCACAGACTGGGTGGCTATGGGTGCGAGCAGCACTGGACCGTGAGGCCCAGGAGTTATACACACTGAAAGTAATGGCAGTGTCTGGGTCCAAAGCTGAGTTGGGGCAGCAGACAGCCACAGCCACCGTGAGGGTCAGCATCCTCAACCAGAATGACCACAGCCCCCGCTTGTCTGAGGAGCCCACCTTCCTGGCTGTGGCTGAGAACCAGCCCCCAGGGACCAGTGTGGGCCGGGTCTTTGCCACTGACCGAGACTCAGGACCCAATGGACGTCTGACCTACAGCCTGCGACAGCTGTCAGAAGACAGCAAGGCCTTCCACATCCACCCCCAGACTGGTGAGCACTGGGACCCAAAATCTGAGACCCCATAGCCTCATCCTCTGACTGGGTGAGCACCCAGACACGCTCCCCAGAGCCTGGCCATGAGGACCAGGACTGAGCTAGAGTTTTACCCGGGCATTCCCTTCCACACTCCCCAAACCCCGGCCTCTCATGGACCTCAGGCTCTGCATCCCTAGCTACCCCATACATGATCTCTGTCTGTCCTGCACTCCCAGGAGAGGTTACCACACTCCAAACTCTGGACCGTGAGCGGCAGAGCAGCTACCAGCTCCTGGTGCAGGTGCAGGATGGGGGGAGCCCACCCCGCAGTGTCACAGGCACCATACACGTTGCAGTGCTTGACCTCAATGACAACAGCCCCACCTTCCTGCAGGCTTCAGGGGCTGCTGGTGGGGGCCTCCCCGTACAGGTATGTGAAGCTGCAGTACTCTGCCCGGAAGAAGTAAGAGGGTGTGTGGGTCTCCGCTTAGAACTGTAGGTGTAAGTAAGAGAGTCTGCGTCTTGGAACAGGTTTGAGAGCAAAAACGGGGCTCTGCCTGAACATAGGTGATGGGAACTCCATCCTGAGTTGTCTCAAGAACAGGAAGGAGACAACTGTAGATGAGTTGTGTTCCCACAGGTACCAGATGGTGTGCCTCCAGGAACACTGGTGACAACTCTGCAGGCCAGGGATCCGGATGAGGGGGAGAATGGAACAATCCTGTACATGCTAACTGGTACGGGGGCTGGAGAGAAGGGAGTTGGTGGGTGCTGGCAGGCCCTCATGACATGCCCAGCTCTGGAACCCAAGGCCTCGCCCTTCCTCTGCCTGTCCCCAGGTCCTGGCTCAGAGCTCTTCTCTCTGCACCCTCACTCAGGGGAGCTGCTCACTGCAGCACCCCTGACCCGAGCAGAGCGGCCTCACTATGTGCTGACGCTAAGTGCTCACGACCAAGGCAGCCCCCCTCGGAGCTCCAGCCTCCAGCTGCTGGTGCAGGTATGGCTGCCCCTCCTCCAATCTGTCCACGTCTCCTTGGTCACCAGTGTGGGCACCCTCTCCTCTAGTCAGGCCACTCTGACCGCCCTTCCTGCTGCTCAGCAGGCCAGCCCAGATTCCCTTTTACATGGGTCCGCCTGATTCCGTACTCCCTCCTGGGTCCACAACAGGTGCTTCCCTCAGCTCGCTCGGCTGAGCCTCCGCCGGAACCCTCAGACCCAGACCCGGCCGCACCTGTGCCTGTCGTGCTGACCGTGACAGCAGCCGAGGGCCTCCAGCCCGGCTCTCTGTTGGGCTCGGTGGCGCCGCCAGAGTCGGCGGGAGTGGGCGCACTCACCTACACACTGGTGGGCGGCGCGGACCCGGAGGGCACTTTCGCGCTGGACGCGGCCTCCGGGCGCTTGTACCTGGCGCGGCCCCTGGACTTCGAGGCGGGCCCGGCGTGGCGCGCGCTCACAGTGCGCGCCGAGGGGCCGGGAGGCGCGGGCGTGCGGCTGCTGCGAGTGCAGGTGCGCGTGCAGGACGAGAACGAGCATGCGCCGGCCTTCGCGCGTGACCCGCTGGCTCTGGCGCTTCCGGAGAACCCAGAGCCGGGAGCGGCGCTGTACACTTTCCGCGCGTCGGACGCCGACGGCCCGGGCCCCAACAGCGACGTGCGCTACCGTCTGCTGCGCCAGGAGCCGCCCGTGCCCGCGCTTCGCCTGGACTCACGCACCGGGGCGCTCAGCGCCCCGAGAGGCCTGGACCGGGAGACCACTCCCGCTCTGCTGCTGCTCGTGGAAGCCACCGACCGGCCTGCCAATGCCAGCCGCCGCCGCGCAGCACGCGTTTCCGCGCGCGTCTTTGTCACGGATGAGAATGACAACGCTCCGGTCTTTGCGTCGCCCTCACGTGTGCGCCTCTCTGAGGATCAGCCGCCGGGGCCCGCAGCGCTGCACGTGGTAGCCCGGGACCCGGACCTGGGCGAGGCTGCACGCGTGTCCTATCGCCTGGCAGCTGGCGGGGACGGCTACTTCCGGCTACACCCCAGTACCGGTGAGTTGGGCCGGGGGTGGGGGTGGGGACGAGGAGGGTGCTGATGTGGGGCGAGTGTTGAGGTTTCCTTCCAACCCGCCCTACCGCTCAACTAGGAGCGCTGTCCGTGGTGCGGTCCCTGGACCGTGAACAGCGAGCTGAGTTCGTGCTGACTGTGGTGGCCTCCGACCACGGCTCCCCGCCGCGCTCAGCCACGCAGCTCCTGACTGTCAGTGTCGCCGACGTCAACGACGAGGCACCCACTTTCCAACAGCGGGAGTACAGCGTCCTCTTGCGTGAGAACAGCCCGCCTGGCACATCTCTGCTCACTCTGCGGGCAACCGACCCAGACCTGGGTAAGGCCTGGGGGGATGGGTTGAAAGAGGGATGGACTGGGTCAAGAAAGGGTATATTCACCCTCTGATCTTCCCCCACGCTGCCCCTCCTCAGGGGCCAATGGGCAAGTGACTTATGGAGGCATCTCTGGCGAAAGCTTCTCCCTGGACCCAGACACTGGAGTTCTTACAACTCTTCGGGCCCTGGATCGGGAGGAGCAGGAGGAGATCAATCTGACAGGTGCGCGTTTGCAGGATCCCCAAAGCCTGAGGCGCTGTAAACAGCAGTGTTACATGGGCAGGACCCGCAAAGTACATTTTATAAGCTTACAGCACAGTTTCTATTATATATATATATATTTATTTTATTTTATTTTATTTCACTTATTTATTTTTGCGGTACGCGGGCCTCTCACTGTTGTGGCCTCTCCCGTTGCGGAGCACAGGCTCCGGACGGGCAGGCTCAGCGGCCGTGGCTCACGGGCCCAGCCGCTCCGCGGCCTGTGGGATCTTCCCGGACCGGGCCACGAACCCGCGCCCCC
>NW_020174438.1:7424363-7435181 GCF_003031525.2 Neophocaena asiaeorientalis asiaeorientalis
TCTCAACCACTGCGCCACCAGGGAAGCCCTCTAATATATTTTTAATCCTTTTGGGGAGTCAAGAGTTTGGCAGAGTGCAAGTTGAACTGACGTCTAGGCTGTCACCAGTGTGATCACACTAACTCTCGAATGCATAATGGCGCAGCTGTGCCCTCTAGGGTTCCCTCAGATTACACTGCAGCCGTTTAACAGAGGAGCAAGTGGATATTGAGTACCAAAGCGATTCAGTAACTTGCTTAGGCTAACACAACTTGGAAATGGCAGAGCTGGGACTTGAACTCAGATCTTTTGTTGCCTCACTTAGTGCCTTTTCTGTCACACCACCACCTGTGTGACAGGTGTGCCTGTGTGCTTGTGGGGTGTGGAGAGAGGGACATAGTCTGATTTTTGTGTGCACCTGGTGAACACTATGTGGTGTGGATTCCTCCATGGGATGGGAGCAGGCTGGATCTCACTGATTTTGCTTCCTGATAGTGTATGCCCGGGATGGGGGCTCGCCTCCGCTGTTGACCCATGTCACAGTGCGAGTGGCTGTGGAGGATGAGAATGACCACGCCCCAACCTTTGGGAGTGCCCATCTCTCCCTGGAGGTGCCTGAGGGCCAGGACCCACAGACCCTTACCACGCTGCGGGCCTCTGACCCGGATGTGGGAGCCAACGGGCAGCTGCAGTACCGCATCCTGGGTGAGAACCTTCCCGCACCCACTTGCCCAGGTGTACTCCTTGTTGGCCTGTGTCAGGCCCAGCGTGCCCGGGTCTCCTTTTCCTTCTCTTTATGTTTCTGTGTCTCCAAGCATCTATTTCTGTGCCCCTCCAGTTCTTGATCTCCTCTTCGTCTCTTTTTATCTTTTTGTTTCTTTTCTTTCTTTTTCTTTCTTGATTGTCTCTCCCTGTAGAGCAGTTGTTCTCAAACTTTTTCGTCTCAGGAACCCTTAACATTCTTAATTTTTGAGAACTGTAAAGAACTTTGGCTTATATGATATCAGCATTTATTGATATAATAAAATGTGAAATAATAATTTAATATATAAAATATATAGTAAACAAATTATATCAGTATTTACAATATTTGATATTAAAGATGAGAAAATTTTAAAATATCATTGCAAAACAAGCCAATGAAGTATATACCACTTGCCGTATTTCTGCGCAGGCCCAAAGAAATGTTAGGGTTTCAACTAGCAATTTGTTGGACAGTAATGAGGTTACAAAGATTGCAGCATGTATAACCGAACGCAAGCCAGCGAAAACGAGTGACTCTCTGAAAACAACACATAGCTGTGCTCTAAACTTTCTACCTAGAATATTCTGGGAAACAGAAGACTACACAAGCACACACATTCCATTAACCATCCAAGTCCTGATGTCATCACATGTCACGTAGCATCCGGACCCCACTCTGCATTTGTGAGTTGATGAGAATGAAAAAGTCATATAATGTCTTAGTATTACTATGAAAATAGTTTTGATCTTATGTACTCCCCAAAGGGGTCTCAGGGGAATCCCTGGGGTCTGCAGACCACACTCCTAGAAAAGCTACTTTGCGGTATCTTCTTTACCTTCTGTGTTTCTCTTTGCTTCTCTGCCTTTATCCCACTTTCCCTCTTTTCTCTCTCCCTCTCTCTTTCTCTTTCTTTGCCAGGTTGCCTGTAAATCACCCCCGCTCCCATGGGCTGACACATGTATGTTTATGTGTGCATGCCCTTCTCTGCAGATGGGGACCCATCAGAAGCCTTTGTTCTGGACCTAGCTTCAGGGGAGTTTGGCACCATGAGGCCACTAGACCGGGAGGTGGAGCCGGCATTCCAGCTGCAGATAGAAGCCCGGGATGGAGGCCAGCCAGCTCTCAGTGCTACTCTGTTCGTGACAGTGACAGTGCTGGATGCTAATGACCATGCCCCCGCCTTCCCTGTGCCTGCCTACTCTGTGGAGGTGCCTGAGGATGCACCCGCAGGGACCCTGCTGCTGCAGCTACAGGCTCATGACCCTGATGCTGGGCCCAATGGCCGCGTGACCTACTACCTGGGTGCAGGTGCAGCAGGAGCCTTCCTGCTGGAGCCCAGCTCTGGGGAATTGCGCACAGCCGCAGCCCTGGACAGAGAGCAGTGTCCCAGTTATGCCTTTACCGTGAATGCAGTGGATGGTGCGGCTGCTGGACCCCTAAGCACCACGGTGCCTGTCACCATCATGGTGCGCGACGTCAATGACCACGCGCCCACCTTCCCCACCAGTCCCCTGAGGCTGCGCCTGCCCCGCCCAGGCCCTAGCCTCAGTACCCCAACCCTGGCTCTGGCCACTCTGCGAGCTGAAGACCGTGACGCTGGTGCCAATGCCTCTATCCTATACCGGCTGGCAGGCACACCACCTCCTGGCACCACTGTGGACTCTTACACTGGTGAAATCCGTGTGGCCCGCTCCCCTGTATCCCTGGGTCCCCAGGATCATGTCCTCTTCATCGTGGCAACCGACCTTGGCCGTCCAGCTCGCTCTGCCACTGGTGTGGTCATTGTTGGGCTGCAGGGAGAGTCTGAGCGTGGACCCCGCTTTCCCCGGGCTAGTAGCGAAGCCATGCTCCGTGAGAATGCACCCCCAGGTGGGTGCCCAACCATGTCTCCCGGCTTTGTACCCCTGGATGGGTTGGGGTTACTAACTAAAAATAGTCCCCAGACTCCCTCAGTCTAGTGCTCACATTTCAACCAATATCATCCCCTCTGCAGGGACTCCCATTGTCTCCCCCAAGGCTATCCACACAGGGGGCTCAAGTGGACCCATCACATACAGCATTCTCAGTGGGAATGAGAAAGGGACCTTCTCCATCCAGCCTAGTACAGGTAAGGGGCGGGAGCAGGGGCCTCTGTGAGGGGACGGGCTCCTGGCGGGGCTCCTCTTTGGGCCCGAGGAGTCTCTGGTTGGGGAGATGCTGCCCTTGAGTAGCGGGCCTCAGACAGGAGGCTCTAGGGCAAGCAAGAGGTCTGTCAGTGATACATTCCACCTCCCTCCAGGAGCCGTCACGGTTCGCTCAGCGGAGGGGCTGGACTTTGAGGCAAACCCACGGCTGCGACTGGTGCTGCAGGCGGAGAGTGGAGGAGCCTTTGCCTTCTCCGTGCTGACCCTAACCCTGCAAGATGCCAATGACAATGCTCCCCGCTTCCTGCGGCCCCACTACGTGGCCTTCTTGCCTGAGTCCAGGCCCTTGGAGGGACCCCTGCTGCAGGTGTGGGGTGTGACGGGAAGATGGGGGGCAGGGCTGGGCGGACTTTGTCTGTGGCCGGCCCAGTGCCAGCAGACTCCTACTTTCACCAGGTCGAAGCAGATGACCTGGATCAAGGCCCCAGTGGACAGATCTCCTACAGTCTGGCCGCATCCCAGCCAGCCCGGGGATTGTTCCATGTAGACTCAGCCACAGGCACTATCACTACCACAGCTATCCTGGACCGTGAGATCTGGGCCGAAACACGGTGAGGCTTGGGTCTGTAGACCCTGAGACTCCATCCCAGGTCCATCCAGTTTTGAGCCCCGCATGGAATCCCCTTCAATCCCTAGGCCACGTCTTGAGTTCCCCACCCCCCAGCCTGTCCTGAGCCCTCCTATCCCTGCACAAGGTTCTCCCTTATCCCCAGGCCCCACCCCGATTGTGCTCTGTGTTCAGGCTGGTGCTGATGGCCACAGACAGAGGAAGCCCAGCCCTGGTGGGCTCAGCGACCCTGACGGTGATGGTCATCGACACCAATGACAATCGCCCCACCATCCCCCAGCCCTGGGAGCTCCGAGTGTCGGAAGGTGAGGACTGGGTAAAGTGAGAGGTACAGAGGGCGGTAGGGAAGCACTTTTCCCCACTCTGGGGCTCCAGGGGCCTCTGGGACCACGCCAAACGCACTTGTCCCATGTATTGCAGACGCACTATTGGGCTCAGAGATTGCACAGGTAACAGGGAATGATGTGGACTCAGGACCGGTACTGTGGTATGTGCTGAGCCCTTCTGGGCCCCAGGATCCCTTCAGTGTAGGCCGCTATGGTGGCCGCCTCTCCCTCACGGGCCCCTTGGATTTCGAGCAGCATGACCGCTACCACCTGCAGCTCCTGGCACATGACGGGCCTCACGAGGGCCGTGCCAACCTCACGGTGCTCGTGGAGGATGTCAATGACAATGCACCCACCTTCTCACAGACCCTCTACCAGGTACTGACGCCCCCACCTCTGGGCCCAGGGTTCACAACGGCGGGGAGTGACAAGGCTAGAAGGATCTGAGGTGGGCTGGATGTCACAACTGACGTGGGGACGGATCTTTGGGGATATAAGACCAGCCTTATAAGTCCTGGGAACTGTGTCCAGGTTCTTCATCCGGTGCCCACAAATGGGGGAAGGTGCACGATCCAAATTCTAAGGGGTGGATGGGCTCCAAGCGGGGACGGATGCCAAGCAGAGCTCATGAGACCAAGCTCCAGAACACAGGCTGAGTGGGCAGCTGGGACGCTTGGCCTTAAACCCTTGTCCTCACACCTCAGGTGATGCTGCTTGAGCACACCCCCCCAGGCAGTGCCATTCTCTCCGTCTCTGCCACTGACCGGGATTCAGGTGCCAATGGTCACGTCTCCTACCACCTGGCTTCCCCTGCTGAGGGCTTCAGTGTTGACCCCAACAACGGTGCGTCCTTCCTGGGATCTACCCCTTATCCTTGACTGTGCTGGGCCATGTTTTGACCTCATTCCTGAAATTTCTTGCCTGAACTCTTAACTCCTAGATCTCTGACCCAGGGAGGACATTTTCTGCCCTTTGTCTCTATTTTAAGCACTGTCCTGACTGCATGCCTAGAAGCCATTCTCTGAATCCTGGAGGCCCCTCTGTAATCTCCTAGCACACAGGCCACTCCCTGGAGTCTGACTTCAGAGGCCATTTCCCAGTCCTCGAAGGGTCACTCTGCTCACCCACAGCCTCTGCTGATGGCATATTTCTCTTCATTCCCTTCTCATCTCAGGGACCTTGTTCACAACAGTGGGGACAATGGCCTTGGGCCATGAAGGGCCAGGAGTGGTGGACGTGGTGCTGGAAGCACGAGATCATGGGACGCCGGCTCGGGCAGCACGCACCACAGTGCACGTGCAGCTGCAGGACCAGAACGACCACACCCCGAGCTTCACATTGTCACACTACCGTGTGGCAGTAACTGAGGATCTGCCCCCTGGTTCCACCCTGCTCACCCTGGAGGCCACAGATGCCGACGGAAGCCGCACCCACGCCACCGTGGACTACAGCATTGTCAGTGGCAACCGGGGCCGAGTCTTCCAGCTGGAACCCCGGCTGGCTGAGACTGGGGAGGGTGATGGACTAGGCCCCCGGGCCCTGGGCTGCCTGGTGTTGCTTGAGCCTCTAGACTTCGAAAGCCTAACCCAGTACAATCTAACTGTGGCTGCAGCTGACCGGGGGCAGCCACCTCGAAGCTCGGCTGTGCCGGTCACTGTCACTGTGCTGGATGTCAATGATAACCCACCTGTCTTCACCCGAGCATCCTACCGTGTGGCAGTACCCGAGGACACACCTGTTGGAGCCGAGCTGCTGCACGTGGAGGCCTCCGACGCTGACCCAGGCCCGCATGGCCTTGTGCGTTTCACCCTCAGCTCAGGCGACCCTTTTGGGCTCTTTCAGCTGGATGAGAGCTCGGGTGACTTGCGACTGGCACACCCCTTGGACTGTGAGACCCAGGCTCGACATCAGCTTGTCGTGCGGGCTGCCGACCCTGCCGGGGCACACTTTGCTCTGGCACCAGTGACCATCGAGGTCCAGGATGTGAATGACCACAGGCCAGCCTTCCCTCTGAGCTTGCTCAGCACCAGCCTGGCAGAGAACCAACCTCCAGGCACTCTCGTGACTACTCTGCATGCGACTGATGGCGATGCTGGGGCTTTCGGAAGGCTCCGCTACCACCTGCTGGAGGCTGGGCCAGGGCCTGAGGGCCGTGAGGCATTTGCGCTGAACAGCTCAACAGGGGAGTTGCGGGCACGAGTGGCCTTTGACTATGAGCACACAGGAAGCTTCCAGTTGCTGGTGGGTGCTACCGATGCTGGGAATTTGTCAGCCTCAGTCACTGTGTCAGTGCTGGTGACTGGTGAGGATGAATATGACCCAGTATTCTTGGCTCCAGCTTTCCACTTCCAAGTGCCGGAAGGTGCCCGGCGTGGCCACAGCCTGGGTCACGTGCAGGCCACAGACGAGGATGGAGGTGCTGATGGCCTGGTGCTCTATTCCCTTGCCACCTCTTCCCCCTATTTTGGTATCAACCAGACTACAGGTGCCCTGTACCTGCGGGTGGACAGCCGGGCACCAGGCAGCGGAACAGGCACCTCTGGGGGTGGGGGCCGGACCCGACGTGAGGCACCACGGGAGCTGAGGCTGGAGGTGGTAGCACGGGGGCCTCTGCCTGGTTCCCGGAGTGCCACAGTGCCCGTAACTGTGGACATCACCCACACTGCGCTGGGCCTGGCACCTGACCTCAACCTGCTATTGGTGGGGGCTGTGGCGGCCTCCCTGGGAGTCGTGGTGGTGCTCGCATTGGCAGCCCTGGTCCTAGGGCTGGTGCGGGCCCGGAGCCGCAAGGCTGAGGCGGCACCTGGCCCGATGTCACAGGCAGCACCCCTGGCCAGTGGCTCTCTACAGAAGCTGGGCCGAGAGCCACCCAGCCCACCGCCTTCAGAGCACCTGTATCACCAGACTCTCCCCAGCTATGGTGGGCCAGGAGCTGGAGGACCCTACCCCCGCGGTGGCTCCCTGGACCCTTCACACTCAAGTGGCCGAGGCTCAGCGGAGGCCGCAGAGGATGACGAGATCCGCATGATCAACGAGTTCCCCCGTGTGGCCAGTGTGGCTTCCTCTCTGGCTGCCCGTGGCCCTGACTCCGGCATCCAGCAGGATGCAGATGGACTGAGTGACACATCCTGCGAGCCACCTGCCCCCGACACCTGGTATAAGGGCCGCAAGGCAGGGCTGCTGCTGCCGGGTGCAGGGGCCACTCTGTACCGAGAGGAGGGCCCCCCAGCCGCTGCCACAGCCTTCTTGGGGGGCTGTGGCCTAAGCCCTGCACCCACTGGGGACTATGGCTTTCCAGCAGATGGCAAGCCGTGTGTGGCAGGAGCACTGACGGCCATTGTGGCTGGGGAGGAGGAGCTCCGTGGCAGCTATAACTGGGACTACCTGCTGAGCTGGTGCCCTCAGTTCCAGCCGCTGGCCAGCGTCTTCACAGAGATCGCCCGGCTCAAGGATGAGGCTCGGCCGTGTCCCCCGGCTCCCCGTATTGACCCACCACCCCTCATCACTGCCGTGGCCCACCCAGGAGCCAAGTCTGTGCCCCCCAAGCCAGCCAGCACGGCTACAACCCGGGCCATCTTCCCACCAGCCTCTCACCGCTCCCCCATCAGCCATGAAGGTTCCCTGTCCTCAGCTGCCATGTCCCCCAGCTTCTCACCCTCACTGTCTCCTCTGGCTGCTCGCTCACCTGTTGTCTCACCATTTGGGGTGGCCCAGGGCCCCTCAGCCTCAGCACTGAGCGCAGAGTCCGGCCTGGAGCCACCCGATGACACGGAGCTGCATATCTAGCTGTGGCCCAGGCTGGGCCCCGACCTGGGATGCGCACAGTGTCCCCAATGCAGGCCCCATCTGAGCCTGCCCTGGGCAGCCTCGGACCATGATTGGCCGCGGGGGAGGCCAGATCCCCACCCCAGAGTCCTCC
This sequence comes from Neophocaena asiaeorientalis asiaeorientalis, assembly GCF_003031525.2. Lineage (NCBI taxonomy): Eukaryota > Metazoa > Chordata > Mammalia > Artiodactyla > Phocoenidae > Neophocaena > Neophocaena asiaeorientalis. The sequence goes on from NW_020174438.1 coordinate 7,432,084, forward strand.
AGTGGGGACAGGTCTCACGTCTCACCCTGGCCCTGTCAGAGCACCAGCACCACGAGGCCCTGTTGGGCACTGACCTGTGGCCGGGTCCAGTGTGGAGAGAAAGATGATGAAGGAGGCAGCCGCCCTGGGTCCTCCTCAGTGAGGGCTTCTCGCCCTGTGCCAGCACCCTGAGATGGAGCTGAGACTTTATTTATTGGGGGGTAGGGGGAATGGGGGCAGTCCCTCTAACTTGTTTGGGCCCAGCTCCTTTGGGTTCCACTGACACCCCTGCCCCTGCCCAGAATCAAGTGCCAATTCTCACTCTGGAGCCTTAATAAACTGCAGTTTGTACCCAGTGTCCGGCTCTGTTCTGTGGGGGCCGTAGGGGTGGGGGGATGATGGGAAGCCACCTGGCACACTGTGGACACCTCAGGAGTCACAGAAGCTGGTGGACACAGGGGCATCTAGGGTGGGAGCGAGTGGGGATGGCACTGGGAGCCCGAGCCCAACCTGAGGCTATGACATCTCTGCAGTTGACCTTTCCCTCTAACGTGGGCAGGAGGCCAGAAGACGGCAGACAGCAGGGGCTTGCTTGTGGCAGTGACCTAGAGAGGGGTTGGCTGGCTGGGGAGAGATCTTGGAGATGGCCAGCTCTAGGCCTGAGGGTCTTCAGGGAGGTGGGGGTGGGTACAAGAGCAGCCACGTGGTGTATTTGTTTTCCGTGGGGCCCCTATATACTCGCGTGTAATAAGAGCACACATTTGTTGAGCCTTTGCCATGTGAGGCTCTCTGCTGAGGGGTCCACCTGCTTTATCTCTGTAAATTTTCACTGCAACCCTCTGAGGCAGAGCACTTCTAACATAATAGTCTCCATATTCTACATGAAGAAACCTAGGCTCCGTACAGCTAGTAAGAACCTGGGTCTGTGGGCCTCCAAAGCGCCTTTCTGAAGCACCCCCTACACTGTGGTGAGTCCTGGATTGTGGCAGCAGGTGGGGAGCCCTGAGCTTACCCAGTGTTTGACAGTCCACAGAGGGAGAATCCGAGGAGCAGCCCCTCCCCTTCTTCAGCATTCAGGACCACCCATTCAAGGGAGGAGCCAGCATCGTCACTAGTTTCTAGGCAGAGACGGGAGGTGGTGGTGCTCTATAGGGCTCATGTGATCTGTCACATGACAGCGGATCTGCAGAAAGGCAGAATGGGCCCCCGAGCCTGGTAAGAAATCAGGGGGGCCCTGGGAGAAGGGAATCATGTTGGAGGGAGTATATGTTGGAGGGTGGGAACATAATGACAGTCCAGCTCCTGCTGAAACCCATGTGCTGCCCCTGCAGCCTCCTAGGCCTCCTTGCCCTCTTTGTCGCCGGCAAATGCAGTTACAGCCCGGAGCCTGACCAGCAGTGGACGTGAGTTGACTTAGCACTGACAACCCCTACCCCATGGCCTCTCCTGTACCCGTTTTCCTGGTTCTAGCCTCCCTCACCCCCCTTACCAGCTCCTGGTACCCACTCCATAGCCTTATTCCCAGGTTCCCAGATTCAGTCCCCGATAATCCACCTCCTGTGATCCATATCTGCTTCTGGAATCCTCCCCAAGTTCTAGGTTCTAATGGTGAACCTTCCCATCCCTACTCTAATGAAGGCCATGTGCCTGACCCCTGACCCTACAGGCTGCCACCAGGCTGGGTGTCTCTGGGCCGTGCGGACCCTGAGGAAGAGCTGAGTCTCACGTTTGCCCTGAGACAGCAGAACCTGGAGAGACTGTCCGAGCTGGTGCAGGCTGTGTCGGATCCCGGCTCTTCTCGCTATGGTGCCTGATGGGACTGGGGGCGGGATGTGGGATGCAGTAAAGGGACACAGGACTGGGCTGTGTGTGGGACGGTGCAGGTCATGTCAGGGATGTGCTCTTGGGGCCTGTCGAGGGGGTGGTGTAGGACAGATGAATGGCAGTGACCCTCATTAAAGAGTTTCTGAATAAAAAGGTGAATTGGAACTAGAGTGTCCAAAACTAATTCACATTCTTTCCTCCAAAACTTTCCACCTATGTTCATCAGGCTCAAAAACTGAAAGTGGGTATGGTTAAGAGCACGGGCTTGGTGATCAGATCTGGATTCAAATTCTGACTCTACTATTTACCAACTACCGGACAAATGGGGAAGTAGCATCCAGTACATATAAGTGCTCATTACCTCAAATTTCACCTCCCCCCACCAAATTCACTCTCATTTACTCCTCCATTCGACCCTAAGGCTGCCGGTTCTAGCTCTGAAATACTCCACTGTCTCACCATTCCTTGTTGCCACCAACTCAGCTGATTACTCTTTCACCCGGACTGCTGCCAGCCCCCTCGCTGGTCTACAGTCTCTTCCCCTCCACTCTTCTCCCCACTTTACCCCCCACTATGCTCCAGAAGGTCCATGGTTTGCTCCAGTGGTCAAGCTGGACTGTGGGCTTCCCCTGCTGGAAGCCCTTCGTGGTGCGGGGGGCAGTCTGAGGTTCACCCGGGAGGTGTATGCATGATCCACACAGGAGAGCAGCGACTTGCCATCATGTTAAGCTCCAGTGTCTCCTGGTTAAAGTTCAAAAAGGGCAACTTAGAAAAGCAAGGAATGAGGGCAAAAGCCTCTACTGAATCCCTGCAGGAAAGTACCTGACCCTAGAGGATGTGGCTGAACTGGTCCGGCCATCACCACTGACCCTCCACACAGTCCAAAAATGGCTTTTGGCTGCTGGAGCCCGGAATTGCCACTCAGTGACCACACAGGACTTTCTGACTTGCTGGCTGAGTGTCCGGTAAGAGGGAATAATTGCCTCATGGAGGGCACCAACCATCCCGTCAGGGAGACTCGTCACCGCAGTGGAAGGGAGCTGAGAGCTTGCCAGGGCCTGTGGGTGAAAACACTAGGGGAGATAACGACTAACTGCCCCGTGATGCCCAGGCAGCCTCCTCAGCTCTGTTCCATGCTTTCTGACCTCTGTTCTCTGATCTCTGACTTCAGACAAGCAGAGCTGCTGCTCTCTGGGGCTGAGTTTCATCACTATATGGGGGGACCTGCAGAGACCCATGTTGTAAGGTCCCCACGTCCCTACCGGCTCCCGAAGGCCTTGGCCTCCCACGTGGAC
>NW_020174438.1:7435296-7440092 GCF_003031525.2 Neophocaena asiaeorientalis asiaeorientalis
TGCTAAAGGATCTCTTCCTCAAGGCTGACTCCTCCCCACAGTGGGGGGGCTGCACCGCTTTCCCCCCACATCAACCCTGAGGCAACGCCCCGAGCCACAGGTGCCAGGGACTGTTGGCCTACACCTGGGGGTGACCCCATCTGTGATCCGTGAGCGGTACAACTTGACAGCACAAGACGTGGGCTCTGGCACGACCAACAACAGTCAAGCCTGTGCCCAGGTGAGCCACGCGGAGAGCCTCAGGGTCCTTACCACCTCCCCAAGGTGCCTGACCAGCCTGGGGCTGACTCTCTGACTCTAACCCCTGGGCTCTCACCCCCAATCCTGTGATCTGGGACAGTATCCCCTGACCTGACCCTCGGGGCTGTGTCCTCTGACCCATGATATCTGCTCTGATTCCCTCCATAGTTCCTGGAGCAGTATTTCCATGAGTCAGACCTGGCTGAGTTCATGCGCCTCTTCGGTGGGAACTTTGCACACCAGGCATCAGTAGCCCGTGTGGTCGGACAGCAGGGCCGGGGCCAGGCCGGAATCGAGGCCAGCCTAGATGTAGAGTACCTGATGAGTGCTGGCGCCAACATCTCCACCTGGGTCTACAGCAGCCCTGGTACTGCCAAGGGGACTGGCTGGTGGGGATAGAGGTGGGGGTGAGTGGTGGTCTTTGCTTCCCCAAGGGAATCCCGTGAGCTCCAGGGAGATCCTGACAACCTCCCAAATGACTGCCTTTGTGCCCTCTTCTCCAAAAAAAATTCAGGCCGGCATGAGTCACAGGAGCCCTTCCTGCAGTGGCTCCTGCTGCTCAGTAATGAGTCAGCTCTGCCACACGTGCACACCGTGAGCTACGGAGATGATGAGGACTCCCTCAGCAGCGCCTACATCCAGCGGGTCAACACCGAGCTCATGAAGGCTGCTGCTCGGGGTCTTACTCTGCTCTTTGCCTCAGGTGACCTCCTACTCTAAACTTAGACTCCCACACCCACCCAGCCTCAGAACTTTGACCCCGCAGTGACTCCTGGACCTGATCTCTATCTCATAATCTGAACTCAACAGGGACCACTGACCTGACCTCAACTCTGACCTCTTGCAGTAATGACTAACACTTGAATTTCCTCTCCGACATCTGAACCCACATTCCAAACTCTGACCAATTAAACTGAGTGGCAAACTTGGTCTCTCTCCCAGGTGACAGTGGGGCTGGGTGTTGGTCTGTCTCGGGAAGACACCGGTTCCGTCCCAGCTTCCCTGCCTCCAGGTAAGCACCCCAGCCCACCACTTACCAGTGGCCACCAATTCATCTATGTCCTCATGATCTGGAACCTTTGTCTTGATCACACCAGGTGCTCCTGTGGCCCAACCCTCAACTTTACCTGCACCCCCCTCTTCTTCCTGTAGGTCGCAGGCCCCGAGTCTCCTGAGTAGGACATAGCTCCCAGTGTTCCACTTCCTCAGTCTCCAGGCATTTTAGGGGGAGATTTGGTGGGTGTTCCGTAGGAAAAAGTGTGCAGTCACCTCAGGCCATGTTTTGAGGACCCAAGATCTCTCAGTCATCCCCATGTACATACTTCACCAGAGTGCTTCCCCAGTCCCTCCAGCAAGACCCAGACCCATACTCACCCATCCCCATGCATTTTGGAGGTGCCCTTTGGACCCTGCAATCTGAATGCTGTCTTCTGTCCTCAGCCCCTATGTCACCACGGTGGGAGGCACATCCTTCCGGAATCCTTTCCGAGTCACAGATGAGGTTGTTGACTATATCAGTGGTGGCGGCTTCAGCAATGTGTTCCCACGGCCTTCATACCAGGTATGTGTGTGTTTGTGTGGATGGAGGGGGGACAGGTGGGATCCTCAGTTCGGCAGATGGTACTCACTCAAGAACGCCTTTTAGGAGGAAGCTGTAGCCCAGTACCTGAGCTCCAGTCCCCACTTGCCACCATCCAGTTACTTCAATGCCAGCGGCCGTGCCTACCCAGACGTGGCTGCACTCTCTGATGGCTACTGGGTGGTCAGCAACCATGTGCCCATTCCATGGGTGTCTGGCACCTCGGTGAGAATTAGCCTGGCTCCAAACCCCCACCCAGGGACTACCCTCACCCTCCACCCCCAAGACCTTACACCCAGAACCCCTGATTCCTCAGAGACCTCTGATCCATCCCTCCCAAAAAGTCCAATCACTCTGAACCCCTAACCTCTACTTGTACCCTCACCCTTGCAGGCCTCTACTCCAGTGTTTGGGGGACTCCTATCCCTGATAAATGAACACAGAATCCTCAGAGGCCTCCCCCCTCTTGGTTTTCTCAACCCCCGGCTCTACCAGCAGCATGGGGAAGGACTCTTTGATGTGAGTTTGGAAGACAGGGGTGTGGCCACTTACGTAAGAGTATGTCCAGTGCTAAGATGAACTTGAGGACAATTCTGATGGGGTGGGATAGCCTCTGGAATGTGAATACAAGGTGAGGTGCTGCAGTCTCCTAGTATCAGCAAGCCGGGACCTGATGCCCACCTTCTCCCTAGGTAACACGTGGCTGCCATGAGTCCTGTCTGAATGAAGAGGTGGAGGGTCAAGGTTTCTGCTCTGGCCCTGGCTGGGATCCTGTGACAGGCTGGGGAACACCCAACTTCCCAGCTCTGCTGAAGACACTAATTAACCCTTGATCCTTTCTTGCTAGAAGAGTGGGCCTGTCCACTGCCCCACAGCCGGTGGCTCGGTCCCTGGTTCTGCACTGTTGGGAGCCCTGCTAAACCCTCAACTGTTGACTGCCGCAGCTTATCTCCCTAACCCAGAAATGCTGTGAGCTTGACTTGACTCCCAACGCTACCTGCTCCCTTATACTCAGGTACCCCTGCCCCTGGCCCAGGTTCCTGTACAGATGCTATAACCGGCACTGTTTGGGAGCGTCCTCCGCACACCGCCCCCTCTTCCACTTCTTCTTTTATTTCTTTTCAACTTTTTTTTCAGTTGTTTACACGGTCTGTGTAGTACAATATTTCATTTCATCTTCACTCCTCAATTCATTGCCATGAGACCTCTGCTCTTATTTTTCACTCTTTCCTCCCCTGAGAAACACTGAGAAATGAATGCCTCCCTGCTGCTTCATCCAGTGGACACTTCCCAATCTTTGCTTTGTGGGCTGTCACGGTAGTCTACTGCCTCTCCTTCCTTAGCGCCCAGGGCTTAACTTCTCCTCTGACCACTCCCTATTCCTCCTTCATTCCCTCCTCCCTCTCTCTCTTTCTCCGCTTCCTCATCGAATGTTGTTGTATCTCATTGCTCCATCCTTAGTCTTTTGCTCTTCTCACTCTACTCATTGACCCTGGAACAAATCAATCGCCGGCATCCACAGCCATCACCATCTCACTATATCAGAGTTTTTATCCAACAGTGATCGATACCTCAAAAGTAATATGTGTGATACTCAATATTTCATCTCCCTTCTTCCCAATCCCAAACTGTTCTCTTCTGTTTCTTCTTTGTAAATGACACTATGCTTCTTCCAACCAAGCCAGAAACCTAAAGTGTCATCCTAGACTCCCTTTTCCTCACTCCTCCCATCATCATCTTCAATCAACAAGTCCTGCTGACTTTACCTCTTAAATATATCTTTACCAATCCACAAGTCCTGCCATTTGTATTTCCTAAGTATATCTAGAACTCATCGAATTCTCTCCATCTCTACTGCTACGACATTAGCCCTGAGCCATATTCCCTCTCCTCTGAATTGAGGAGGCCCTTGCAAGAAGTGTCCTTACTTTCTGCCCTTCCCTAAACCGTCTACCAGAGTAAGATGCAAATCCCGTAAGGTCATTTACTTGATTAAGACCCTTCAAAGATTACTGGATATAGCTCAGGCTTTTTATCATGACTTAAAAACCTAATCCCTTACTTGCCATTTGTTCCTGAGTAACAAATTGTTTATCCTTTCCTGCCCTCCCCACAGACACTTTCACTTTTGCTCAAGATATTCTGGGCCCTAACATTACACCTGGCTCCCTTTGCCTGGTTGATTTCCAGAATTCTTTCGAGGGTCAGCTCAGAAGTCACCTTCTCGTGTGAACCTTTTGGCTCCCTGAAGCTAGTTGATTTTGGTATGACAGAAAAATCCTAGATTCTTGAAAACAAACCTGTTTGATTCTTGGTTCTGATATAGACTAGGCGAGAGCCTTGGACAAGTAAGTTCAACTCTCTGAAGCTTTTTCCTCATCTGTTACGTGAGGATATTGATACCTGCCTCTGATATTCAGGGAATCATCAAATGGGATAAAGTTAATAGAATGCCTAACACACAGATACAGGCAGCAGCTGTTAGTTCCCTTCCTCCCTTGCACTGTACGCTCTGTGTCTACCTCCAGTATTTAAACCCCCACATATTGTTGAAATGGCCAGTTAACTCTTTGCCTCCCTTTCCAAGACTATTGGTGCCTAGAGGACTAGAACCTTGTCCTACTTAACTTTGTATTTGCAGGCCCTAGCTCATCAGGACTGGCAAATAGAAATTAAATAAATGTTTGCTGCATTGAAAAACCCACTCTTTCACTAGCTGTGATTTTTCAGATCTTGTTTATTCAGGCTGAAAGACAGCCGTCCCCCTGTATCCTCACATACCACAGCCACAGATTCAACCAACTATGAATTGAAAATATTAAAAAAAAAATAATTCCAGGAAGTTATAAAAAGCAAAACTTGAACTTACCAGCAACCATTTACATAGCATTTACATGGTATTAGATATTATAAGTAATCTAGAGATGATTTAAAGTATACAGGGCAAATACTATGCCATTTCATATACGGGACTTGA
>NW_020174438.1:7440108-7440615 GCF_003031525.2 Neophocaena asiaeorientalis asiaeorientalis
GGAGGGTGGACTGTACCTCCCTCCCCATCTGCAGCAGCACTTTCTCCTGTTGCCCTCACTTCTTTGGGCAGCTGCCAGGGAGAGAGGCTATCCAACTCCACTACAAACCCTTAAAAGGCTGAATAAAGGGACTAGGAAGGATGCAGACTGGCAGGCGACCAACGGTCGAGAGGTGTCGGGGCGATGGGCCCCAAAGCAAGGTTTTCGGGCGTCAGGCTGGGTGAGGGGTCCCAGACCTACGGAAGAGACTCCTCGACATTCAAGCGTTCCCATCCCAGCGGATCCGCCTAGGAGAAACGTTCGCACTATCGCTGTTCTCCAACACTTTGTCTCCGCCCGTCGGCCTCCGTCATCTAGCCGCCGGAGGGGCCGCGGAAAGAGGCGAGCAGCCTAAGGGAGGAGCGAACGTGACGTGGGAGGGGCGAGTCGCGAGGCGTGTGACGCCAACCCTGGTGCGTGCGTAACGTGAACGGAAGCGGAAGCGGTTCTGTTCGCCGCCTCTCCCAC
>NW_020174438.1:7440684-7557248 GCF_003031525.2 Neophocaena asiaeorientalis asiaeorientalis
CGCGGGCCGGGGAGCCGGCCGAGCGGCGCGGAGCGGGTGAGGGCCGGGACGGGTGAGGGCGAGGGCCGCGCCTTGGGCTGGCCCCAGCGGCGGGTGAGGGCAGAGGGTTAAGGCGGACCTAGCTGGGCCCCCGCGCCTCCCACCTCCGTGTCTCAGTTTGCTGGTTCTCCTCCAGCTCCGGTGACGGCGGGCGGCGCGGCGCCCCCGGAGGGGGCCATGTCTAACGGGGTTTACGTGCTGCCAAGCGCGGCCAACGGAGACGTGAAGCCGGTGGTGTCCAGCACGCCTCTGGTGGACTTCCTGATGCAGCTGGAGGATTACACGCCTACGGTGGGCTTCCCGCCTGAACAGGCTGCTGGCCCGCTGTCACGTCAGCTTCTGCCACGCCGCCTGTATTTGCAGCGTCCTCTTGCGTTTACTCCCCTACTAGCTCTTGTGATTTATCCCTTCTGCCCACCCAAATGAGGAGCTTCCTGGTAGCCAGGCTTGCCCTCCATTTCCCTTACCCTCCCACTCTCAGCCCCACAGTACACAGGGCTAACACTGACAGTCGTCTGATTGACTTCTCAGATCCCCGATGCAGTGACTGGTTACTACTTGAACCGTGCTGGCTTTGAGGCCTCGGATCCACGCATGTGAGTAAACTCCGGGCAGGTTAGAGCCTTGGGTGCTTGTGTGGAGTTTGTTGTCCACCTCCTTCTCACACCATCTTTTTCTCTCTAGAATTCGGCTCATCTCCCTAGCTGCCCAGAAATTCATCTCAGATATTGCCAACGATGCCCTACAGCACTGCAAAATGAAGGGCACAGCCTCTGGCAGTTCCCGAAGCAAGAGCAAGGTGTGAGGCGAGGCTCGTTGAGTCAGTTATTACCTCCTACAGCAGCAGAGGCTTAAATTATACTGAAACCCCTTTGAGGGAAACTAAGCCCTAGGGGAGGTGAAAGACCTACTCAGGGTCACCCACCTGGGATTGAACTCTGGAATTCCTGTGTTCAGTTGGTGCTCTTCCCTTTTCCCTCAGGACCGCAAGTACACTCTAACCATGGAGGACTTGACCCCTGCCCTCAGCGAGTATGGCATCAATGTGAAGAAGCCGCACTACTTCACCTGAGCCACCCAATCTAAATGTACTTGTCCATCCCCTTGTCCCCACACCAGCCTGTTTTCATAATAAACTTTATTGTGACAGGCAGGGCTGATCCCTCCCGTGCTGGGAGACACCGTGTGGCAAGTGACAAAAGCTTTAAGCCCATTCCCTTTTTGGGCCACAGTGGTAGGGATGGGGGCAGGGGATGGGCCCCATGGCTGGGGTAGTACCATGACTAGAGGCAGGGGAGGCAACCAGAGGCCTGCTGCTTTGGGGAGGTGCGCTCCCCTAACCGTGTCCTGACACCTCTGGAGTTCAGACAAGGACTTTCCAGCCCTACTTGTCCTGCATCTTCTCCAGGATAGGCACAATCATGTCAAACTTGGGCCGCTTAGCAGGGTCTTCATTCATGCAGATCTTCATGAGTTTACATACATGGGGGGAAATGCCTGGTGGGATGGTAGGCCGAAGGCCTTCCAGTGCCACCTGCAAGCACAAGGAAAAACAACGTGGGTCTCAGAACTTGAGTCTCATGTGGGGAGCGGCCTCTAGCCCTCAGGACAGGATTCTGTATATTTGAACAAATGTAGGAAGAGCCCAGCCCCACTACAATTATTGTCACTACCACCACCATTCCCCCAACACAAGTATATCCAGTTGTGCTCTCACCTTCATTCCAATTTCCATGTTGGAGAGGTCAGCAAAGGGTACCTCCCGTGTCACCAGTTCCCACAGAAGCACTGCAAAACTCCACATGTCTGCTGAGCGTCTGTTTGTGTCTTCAGGCTTCTTTTGCAGAGCTGGAGGGACAGGACTTAACTGTTCCAGCTGCCTATCCTGTCTCTGCTTCCCTTCCATTACTACTGAGCTGCCCCTTCTCTGCCTCCCAATATAATGCACTCACTCACCTTCAGGGGCCACCCAGGCAGGTGCATACATGCGTCCGGGGCACTGGAAGGAGAACTTGACGTCGGCCATACTGATTCGAGCAGTCATGTCCTCATCAATCTGAGGAGGAGAAGATAGTTGTGTGGAAGGAGGTAAGTCCTATTCTAGATAGGGAAAGGGCTTCTGGGGCCTGGGCCGGGAGCGAAGTTGTGACCTCACCATTACACTACGACTGTTGAGTGCATGTCGTGGGATGAGGGGCTCTAGCGTGTGTAGAAAGGCCATGCCCCTTGCCATGTCCAGCGCAAACTTCACAGCCTGGCTCTGGTCCACAACGAAATCTAAAAGAGAAGGCAAGAGTTAAATAGTTTGGAGAGGCTTACACTTCTCTCCCCTCCCCCGCCACGACGAGATTTGGCATCCCCTACTCACTGGTGCCTTCGTGTAGCACATTGTACAGGGATCCATATGGCATCCAGTGTGTGATGAGGGTGGGGTGAGGAGCAGGTGGGGACTGACAGGCACCGAGCACTGGGAGCACATTCGGGTGGGAGAAAATCCTGGAAGAGGGAGAGAGTGTCCCTGGCTGAGACCCAGCATAAAAGATCTCCCTCTGGGTGCTGGGCAGGGTTCCTTGGAACCCAGGCTTCCAGTTTAGGCCTTGCCGCACCTGAGCCGGGGACACTCCTCGTTGAAGTCCCTACTCTTCCTTGTACTCCAGTCTCGAACCTTCAGCATCTTCACGACGATGTCATTCCCCTGCCAGCGGCCCTTCCATAGCTGAGGGACAGATATGGGTTAGAAGGCTTTAACTAAGGCCACTGCTTTCCTGCCCACTAACTGGAGGAAAAACTTAAAATGAGTGCAGAGCAGGTAATGTGTCGGGGGGTGGGAGGGCAAGGGCAGGGGTCACCTCTCCAGAGTGATTCTCATTGAGCTTCGCCAGGAAGTTGAGCTGTTTGAAGTCAATGCCGGAGTGTTTGTTCAGAGTCCCATTTCCTGAGAGTACGGGCAGGTCAGGTACTTCCCTCTAACCACCCTCCCTCTCACCCAGCCCCAGGAGCCCAGGCTTATTCTCTATCACCACCCCTCCCCTCACAACTGACTCACGGGGCCGAGTGCGGGTAGTCCCCTTCCAGAATGTGTCCTTGTATGGAATACGGTTCAGATTCTGGCCCATCTTCTCTGCCCGCTCTAGGGAAGAGAGACAAACATTCTTGGCCTCAGCTGTTGTGTGGTGGGAGGAGATAGGTTGAAACATGATAAGACACGAGCGGTGGGTGGGGACAGACCTCGGAGAAGCTCTCTCAAGGGTGCCTTGGCTTTGTCCACAGGCATCTCTCCATACTTGTTACAGATGCTGACAAGGGCCCCATTAGCCACGAGGTCCTGTAATTAAAAGGTGGCTGTGATGAGGGCAGTCACAACCAACCATCAATGTAGATGCAGTACAAACCCTGTGAATGTCGAGAGTACTGGGCAGTACTCATAGGATGGGTTGAGGGTCCTAGAATCTCCCACTCAAGCTCAGACTTTGCTTCCCACCCATCCCAGAACTCTGGGCCTGAGTACTCACCTCTGCCACCTGATCTTGGCCCCAAAAACAGGCATAGTGCAGGGGCACATTCCCATGCTCATTCACTGCATTGATGTCAGCTTTGTACTGCAGCAGCTGGTCCCCATGGCCAAACGGAAAGAGGCAGAAGGTACAGTCAGTCCCAAATGAGAGATGTGTGTTGAGGCATGCAAGGAGGGAGAAGAGTATACATACTTTCTATGGTATGTTATAGTGCCTATGGCTGACTTCCAGGCAGGTACGTCAAGTAGATGACAGAGGCAGGGGTTCATACGTACCTTCTGTACAATATCACGGTGCCCATGACTGGCTGCCAGGTGCAGAGGGGTGTCATCCCCACGGTTCATCACATTGATTCGTGCCCCGCGCATGATCAGCATCTCGACCACAGCAGATCGGCCTTCTCGGCAGGCCCAGTGCAAGGGGGAGAAGCCATGATCGTCCCTTTGAGGAAGGGGCAATGGTCATTGATCTGGAGGTGGGATGGGGGCAAAGGCTTTGATACAAAAAAAAACTGATAGTCACTCTTCATACTCTCCCTGAGAAACTTTACCTCTAGGACTTTGATTCTCATTCATGCCAGCAACTCCCAAAGCTGTCCAATTCAGACCTTCCCTTGAGCTTCAAACCCAACCAACCACTACCTGAAATCCCAACAAATCCACATGGTTCATTGTCTCCATCACCAACTCCCACTAGCCTTTCTTCCCTGGCATGCCCTCATTACATGGTAACATTCTGCATCTGGTTTCCTTTGCACCCCTTTTGCAACATCTGTTGGTCCTTTCTATTTTCCGCTGCATCTGGCACATCCCCCTACTACGGTACTTGTCACACTGGATTGTAAAAATCTGTTAGTGGCCTGTCTTGTCTATTAGACTGTAAGCTTCTTGAGAGAAAGGAGTGACGGCAGCTGTTCAGTGCACGTTAATGGGAAGGAGGAGTAGGTTTGAAAAGGAAAGCCGCAGCTCATGGGAGAGGAAGCAAGCTTACTGATTGGTTCTGATACTGAAATTAAGATCTAAAAAGGGAATGGAATTAAAATGATGGTTTGGAAGGGTTTATAATGAAAAGGAGAAATGCTTTTGATAAGTCATTCATGATGAAGTAGATACCACCACATAAGACAGGATTCCTCTACTCAAGCAATCCTGGGCACAGAAAACAAGAAAATGAGAATGGCTTCTTTAGAAAGAAAGCTACACCTGACTTTTTTCTTTTCTCAAGAACTTGTATTTTATAAAGTAAAAGAAATGTACAAAAAACAAAAACAAACAAAAAAAACCCAACTGTGTGGAAGCTAGGCCGGCCTGACAGCCTGGGGCCATAAAAGGAAATTCCCTCCAGTCCTGGGCTGCAGATCCAAGGGGCGGAGCAGGGGGGCAGTCCGTGGTCTGGGCCGGCAGCCTCGGGATGCCTTAGTGCTGCGGTCACTTCCCGTGTGCGGGCTCTGGGCGGGGCCTGGACCCGCCACCGCGGGCCACCCAGATGTCCACACAGCCAATGTGGGTGGTGGGTGTGGCCTTTAACTTAGATTTCCCTCCACAGCTGCCCTCTTCTGCTCCCAAAGATAGCCAAAACCTTTCCTGGGAGGTGGGTCTTCCCTTTCCTCTTCCTAAAGCAATCACCACCCCCTGCCTATCCGTCAGTTTTGCATCCCAGCTCTTTAATTTGTGCCCCAGCTTATCAGCCTCTGGCAGTCTGTAGCCCCAGAGCAGGCCAGAGCCTGAGAGCAAGAGCAAGAGTATAGGCACAAGGGTTCTGCCCACTGTCAGGCCGCCGGTCACCTCAGAACCTGAACTTTAGTCCTGAAGAGGCCAGCAGGAAGTTCACCCTCACTTCATATCCAGCATATAGCCAGTTGGGCCCTATCTACTCAAACCAGCACCAGTTACGCTAATGCCACCCCTTCACCTTTTGGCTGCTGAGTCTTCCTAGATGCCAGGCTCACTGGACAACCTCACCTGACCCGTTATAACCCCACCAACAAAATACTAACTGCGCTCGCTGTCTTTATCAGAGCACCCTTTGAAGAATTATATGAAAAACGGAAGGAGTGACTGCGAATTATGGAGAAATAGCATAGAGCCTAATGGAAACCTGTAAAGCCTGGATGAAGATGACAGGTGATCCTTACCTCTCAAACCTAAAAAATAAAATCTTCCCAACCTCAAAAACTAAAATTTTAAAATAAAATTAAAATCCACCATCCTGAATCAACATCACTACTGCTTTTCTTGTCCTCCTTTCTCAGCCAGCCTTAAAGAACTTGTCTACATTCACTTTCTCTACCTCCCATTCAACCTGTCACAGGGCTGCTGCCTTGAAGGCAAGCATTATGTCTGATTCTGGACCTCTAGCACCCAGCACAGAAGTTCAGTATAGTTCTTTAAATGAAGGAACCTAGTCTAGTTTCTTCACCTGTTTTCCTCTGAAACAGCCCTCACAGAGATCATCAAATATATAATTAATTGTAAATTCAGTGGTTACTTTAAAGTGCTCAAGTTCTTTGACCTCTCAGCAGTCTATAGTACCGTTGACCACTCCCCTTTTGTTGAAACATTCACTTCTCCAAGCCTTACTAGCATATTTTCCTGTTTCTCCTTCAACCTCCAGTTGCTCCTTTTTGGTCTTGTAGGTTTCTCATCCCCTCTGTTTCACACCCTCCTCTTCAGGTGCCACCTACATGCTAATATCTCCCAAATCTGTCTCCAAGTCATATCGCTCTCTTGAAATCCAACAGCCTACTCAACATTTCCACTTCACTGTACTGTCACTTTAACATGTCCAGAGTGGAACTCATCACCCTTCAGTCTTGTCCATGTCAGTAAAAGGAACCACCATCTACCCAAGTGCCCAAGCCAGAACCCTGGTCATCATCTTTGACCTTCCTCACTTCCCACACCAAGTCTCACCAATTCTTTATCCTAAAGATTTCAGGAATTTGATCATTTTTTTCTTTTTTACCTGCCCCAATTCCAGTACAAGCTATCACCACTTCTGCTGCCACTCTTCACATCACCACCTGCTCTTCACAAAGCATCCAAGATGACACTTAACAAATGGACAGTCTCATCATATCATTACATGGCTTTAAACCCTTGTTCTTGGAATAAATGCATTATTATAGTCTAAATATTGTTGCATGATCTGGCTGACCCTTGCAGACCTTTCCAATCTTATCTCCTGTCGTTCTCCGCTTGTACCCAGTGCTTCAGCCCACAGAAGCCCACAGAGGTCTTCTATCCTCTAGCCATATGGAACTCCGGACAATTTCTGGGCACCCTCTTCTGGGTGTCTTGCCCCCTAGCTTTTGCCCATGCAGTTTACTGAGGCTAGAAAAGTTCTCTGCAGCCTCTGCCTGTGAAATTCTTATTCAGTCCAGATTCAGCTCAAACAACAGCTTCCTGTGTGGAGACCCTCTGCCCCGCTGACTGGCTGTGCTTAGCCCTCATCACACTGGATAGGAAAGTCAGCAGCCCGCACCAGACGTGAGCACCCCACATCAAGGAGAGGAGCATGTCTTTACCCTTCCTCTCCCCCACCAGCCACCTCAGCTCACCCCTGGTTGAGGTCGTTCTCCGTGTTGTCCAGCCACAGGCGGACGGCAACCGCATTGCCCTCCCGGCACTGAGTGAAAATGTCGTCCATAGCAGCGTCCCGGCGCTGAGTCCCCTCGATTGGGAAAGCGTGGGGACTGTAGAAGGATCCAGGGAAGGGGGGGGGTGAGCCCCAAGCCTTGTCCCTTAAAGGAGAGAAGTGTTTGTGTTGGGGTGGGGGTCTGCGTCCCCGGCTACTGGAGGTCTGTGAAGGGGTTAGGGGGGCAGCGGGATGATCCCGTACTGTGTCCCCTGGGCGCGAGGGAAAGGCGGGTCGGGCGAAGTAGGGGGTGATTAAGAGGCAGTACCTCCCGAAGGGATGTCAGAGAGCAAGCACAGAGACCCTACCCGCGGACAGAGCTGGGGGGAGGGGGGAGTTTAGGCGCCCTATACCCTGGGGGAGGGGATCGGAGGTCCTTCCCGGGGATGGCCTTCGTTCCCCACTCAGAACGGAGTAGGCGGAGTGAGGGGTGACCGCCTGGTAGAGCTCGAGACTTGGGGAGGGGGCACGGGTGCTCCCACACTCACCGGGACTCGGGCTGGAGGAGCCTTCTCCGGGGAACTCCCGTCCGGCCGCGCCCGCCGCCCGGCCCCGCCCCTGGCCCTCTCTGGCTAGCGCGGGCCTCCTTCCCCCAGCCCTCCAGCCCGCCTTCCTTGACCTTCTAGCCCACCAGTGTCTAAACTCGATGGTTTTCGGCGCTGAGCCGGCTGCTCTAGCCGCCTTAGCCTTCACTCTTTGGTTTCCGGCCCTGTGTTGGAGGCTCTGAGCGCTTTGACTCCTGGAGACTGGCTGGGCACGTGGAGAGGCTGGTGGACCGCGCGACCTCGTTCTCCCCAACCCCATGTTCGAGGAGCCGGAGTGGGCCGAGGAGGCCCCGGTAGTCGCGGACCTCGGGTCTGTAGCCTTACGGCCTCGGACCACGGCCGACTCGCAAATCAAGGTGAGTGGACCCGCAGGGGCACTCGGAACGGACCCCGCTGGATCCCAGAGATGGGGCGCGCCGCATGTGTATTAGGGGGAGGGGGGCGCCTGCGACCGCCCGAAAATCCCGGAACTTCCGAAAGAAAGTGACGTTGGAACTGAGAGAGACTTGGTGAGTAGAAGTTAGTGAAGCAAAGAGGGTTTCTTGGAAGGAAAAGCACGTGCAGAGACCCTGGTGTGAGAGAGCACGTTCTGCTAGGGTCACACACCTACACAGAAATAATCTGTGTAGTTGGAACGGAGAGAGTGAGAGGGGGTGCTGTAGAAATTGGAGAGCTAGATTAGAAGCTTTGCATACGGTAAAGATAGAGAGAAGCCAGTGGAGTGTTTTAGCAGAGGAATGATTTCTTCAGATTTGCATTTTGAAAAGGTCCTTGGGTGCTGTGTGGAGACTGGAGAGAGCAAGAGTGAACGACGTTGAAGGGTTGTCAGTACTACCTTTCAAAGGGAGGTGGTGCTGAGGGGAGCTCCAAGATAAGTGCCTGGCTTAGGACCACCCAGTAGGACTTCAACCTAGAATGGCCTCCCAGACAGCAGACCTTCTCCTTTAAGCTTTTGCCGATGTGAGGGCTGCTGCACTTGCTCAGGCTCTTTCTACACTTCGGTCAGCCTCCAACATGGAATCTGTCCGCTTTATTCCCTCCTCTTCAACCCCTCAACCCATTGCTGTAGTCTGTGCCACTGGCCTCTGTCTACAGCTTGTCCTTTTCAGTTTGTTCTCTACACTACAACTATTAAAGGAGGCACCTTTAATACACACACGTGTGATCCCGTTACTCTTGTTTTCAGAAACCTTCCTAACTTTTATAAAAAGGTATTAGTTAGAGGTAGAAGCCTGAGCGTGAGGGTTGGAACTCCTGGTCCCTGGCCTTGATCTTGTAGCTTGGAAGGAAAATCACGTGCAGAGAACGTTTCTCTGGGGAAGCCCATTACCTCATCTGCACAATGAAGAAAGTGGGGTGGATGATTTCTCTGCCCTCCTTGGGATGGCGACTTGAAAGTTCTTCAGGGTCTGGCAGTCTTCATGACAAGTTAAGTTGACTGGGAATAATCCATATGCCTCTAACCAGTGTCTGAATGAGGTCCCCATCTCTCCTTTCTTATTCTCCAGGCCCCATCCATTCTCCTCGCCCCTGCTCTCATACCTTGTTTTCCCCCAGGGCTCCAAGCACCGCCAGCTCTTGGCCACATTACGGGCCCTGGAGGCAGCATCTCTTCCCCAGCAGCCCCCGAGTCTGCCTGGCAGTGACGAGGAGGACGAGGAGGAGGTGGTGCAAAGAAAGAAGAAACTCCCAAAAAAGGTCTTGTTTGCCAGCACTTCTCCTGAAGTAAAGAAGAAAAGGAAGAAGAAACGTCAAAAACAGGGCCCACCTAGCAGTGACTCCAAGGAAGAGGAAGTGGAAAAGAAGAAGTGCCACAAAGGGGCTCTTCTTGGCAATGACTTTGCTGCAGAAGAGAAAAGAAAGAGGAAATGCCAGAAACAGGACCCTTCAAATCCTGCCCAGCCCCTGGACAATGTTGACCAAACTGGTATTAGTGCATGTGGGACAGGGAGGGGGGATCGGCTGATCCTAAATATGACAGAGGTTATCTGCCACCACTAGGTTTGGGGTTAGGGAATAAGAAGTACTTTCATCTAGGCCACAACCTCTGTCTCAGGTTTAGTCTCTTGCTAAGCCTCTGAATTCAGGGGATATTGCCCCAAATATGCCTTCCCATCTCACTCCCTGCAGGTTCCAAAGCCTGGAATTCTAGTGCTGCGAATGACTCCACCAAGCCAAGCCCTGAGACCCCTTGCTCTAATCCTCCGCATACCTTGAGTCGCAAGCAGTGGCGGAACCGGCAGAAGAACAAGCGTAGACAGAAGAACAAGTTTCGGCTTCCTCAGGCGCCAGAGCAGGCCCCAGCCACAGCCGCCGCAGAGGAGACAGAGGTGCCTCCTGCCCCCAGTCCAGACAGCCATGGAGCCCGGGCGGAGGCTCTGCGAGCCCGCATGGCCCAGCGGCTGGATGGTGCCCGGTTCCGCTACCTCAATGAACAGCTGTACTCAGGGCCCAGCAGTGCTGCGCAGCGCCTCTTCCAGGAAGACCCTGAGGCCTTTCTCCTCTACCACCGTGGCTTCCAGAGCCAAGTCAAGAAGTGGCCACTGCAGCCAGTGGACCGCATTGCCAGGGATCTTCACCAGCGGTGAGTGGGAGTTGGGCATTGTGAGAAGCGAGGTGTGTCAGTCACGGGCTCAGACCAGACCAGTGAGCTGTTCCTGCCTTCCACTTCCAGGCCTGCGTCCCTGGTGGTGGCTGACTTTGGCTGTGGGGACTGCCGCCTGGCTTCAAGTATCCGGAACCCTGTGCACTGCTTCGACTTGGCCTCTCTGGACCCCCGGGTCACTGTGTGTGACATGGCCCAGGTAAACCCCACTCCTTCCACGTATCTGGCCTGTGCCCTAGGCCCAAACTTCATGGGCTAATCTCTAACATGCCCTCTCTGCCCGGCACCCCTAGCACTCGGTGCTGGCTTTCTCCTCCCCGTAGTGTGTACTTCATACAATACTCTCACCCTCCATAGGTGCCTCTGGAGGATGAATCTGTAGACGTGGCTGTGTTCTGCCTTTCACTGATGGGAACCAACATCAGAGACTTCCTAGAGGAGGCAAATCGAGTGCTGAAGCCAGGGTAGGAGTCCCCAGGAAACAGATGCATGCATATGTGCACATGCGTGTGTCTGTGCATTTACCCAGAACTTTCCATCCTTTTCAGGGGTCTCTTGAAAGTGGCTGAGGTCAGCAGCCGCTTTGGAGATGTTCGGACCTTTCTGGGGGCTGTCACCAAACTGGGCTTCAAGGTCATCTCCAAGGTGAGGGCCCCAAGAAGTCTGTCTGTATTTTTGTCACATGTGTGGCCCTTCAGGGTAGTAGTGGTGTTCAGGATGGAGGTCATAATCAGACACAGATGTTTGCTCCTTGAAGGCATGACTTGTGGGAGAGCCCTGGGAAGCTTTCTGGGCAGGGACGGGATGTGGACGGAGGTGGTTTGAGGAGCTGGGGTGAGGATTTAGAGCTCACTGGGTCTTTTCTGTCCCTAGGACCTGACCAACAGCCACTTCTTCTTGTTTGACTTTCAAAAGACTGGGCCTCCTCGGGTCGGGCCCAAGGCTCAACTCTCAGGCCTGAAGCTCCAGCCTTGTCTCTACAAGCGCAGGTGACCTCTGGACCCCCCTTGAAAGGGGAGGCAAGTCTTAAACTCCAGGCTCAGTACTCTGAAGTACTCAGGCTGTGACCCGGGGCCTGGTACCACCCTTACTCCATCCCAAGAACAAGATGTAATGAAACCCCTGGCTCAGCCCTGCTCTAATGAAGGCTTCTTGGTTCCAGGAAGCATGAAGTCATTTGGGCTAGCTAAAGAATAAGGAGTTACTGTGAGAACGCAGGAGTATCTGGGAATTGTGGATGCGCCCTTAGTGTCATGGAAACGACATGGTTTGGAATTCAATGCATCTCTGGGTGTGGCTCCTCTTTCCATCTCTCAGGAGCCACGTGGGCTTTCTGTCCTAGCATCTCCACTCTCCTCTATTGTCCTTTTCCTGTTTGCGCATCAGCTCCTTCTGCTTACCCATAGCTTCTACAGCTTTGGTCTGCCCAGGCCTTGAAGGCCTGGGGCAGGCATTGCTTCTTGGCTCTGGGGCAGCTGGTAGCCCACCAGCATCCTGGCTGAGCACGTCAGTCTGGGCTTCTAGGTCAGGATGGTTTGATTGTCCCTGTACTGAGTGCTTCTTTCCCCTGATCCTTATCTCCATCTTTGGAGCCGTATGGCCCAAACTACTCCTAGTATCTGTTGTCCCATAGGGCCCTGGTGTGTGTCTGGCTGAGGGCACAAATTTTGGAATCAGGTAGGCCTGCCACTGATTGCTGAGTCTTTTAATCTTTGAATGTCGTATTACTCATTTGGAAGATGGTAGGATTCTTGTCTCATGGGATTGTTGTGTGCTGTGGGTTAATGAGGAAATCTGTAGCTAGGGCTGGGTGCACAGGTGGTGCACGATAGACTGTAGCTGTGGCTGATGTGTGTCGTAAGCATTACTGCTTTCTAAAGACCTTCTCCAGGCAGGGTTAGGGGCTGAAGAGTAAAGAATGGACTTGTTGACTGAGGAAGACTCTGGGAGAGCTCAAGGTAGGCCTTTCAACAGGCTTATTTTATAGGATTTTTAGAGATTCTTGACAGATTGTGAGCTGTTCTTGGAGGGGGGGTGGTGCAGGAGCTGGGCCTCTTCATAAATCACAGCTGATTGATGCTATTTGGGGTGGAGATTGGGCTGTTCATTGGCAGAAGGGTCTGTCTGTTGTTTCTGCCTTGTAGTGGGCCCAAATCAGCATGTCTTAGGAAAGCTATAGGCAGGGAAGGCTAGTGCTGGGAGAAGATGAACTGGGATGATAGGTCCTTGGCCCCTTCCAGAAGGCATCTGCCATGGGCCCAGGTATAAAGATATAGCCTGTTCTACCTATTTCAAAGAACAAGAACTGAGAGTGACCACTGGGACACAGGTTCCAGGGCTCTGAGCCAGTTGGGTGCCTCCAGTAAGGTGGGTGTTTTGAGGCAGGCTGTGTAGGCCAGAGAGCATGTTTGGAGACTGGGCTGTGAACCGTCCAGCAGCTACTGCTCAGTACCTTTGTATGTGCTTCTCTCTGCTGAATACTCATCTGATCAGCAGAGTCTTACTCATCCTTCCAAACAGCCTAGTTGTTTCCTACTCCGTTACTCCCAAAGCAGAACTAACTTCCTCATCCGCACTCCCAAAGCACTACGTGAAGAGTGCAATTTCAGCATTTAAATACTGTGTGGCAGTTGCTTTGTGCATTAGGCTGCAGTCTTCTCGACTCTTTATCTTTGTATTCCTGAGCTGGTCACTTGAGATCCATCTAAGGAGGTGATAAGGATGA
Source organism: Neophocaena asiaeorientalis asiaeorientalis (assembly GCF_003031525.2). NCBI lineage: Eukaryota > Metazoa > Chordata > Mammalia > Artiodactyla > Phocoenidae > Neophocaena > Neophocaena asiaeorientalis. The sequence continues at coordinate 7,453,750 of NW_020174438.1, forward strand.
CAGGGTCCAGTTGAGTGGGACCGATGAGAAGCAGGGGTGTTGCAGGAGCCCAGGTTCGGGCACATGATGAGGGCACTGTGAACTAGTGACGGCGGAATAGGCGGAGGCGGTTGGGAGAACTTCAGTGAGTAGAACTGGTGGGACATTGCGGCTTGGTGAGAGAAAGGAATCTGAAGCAAGTCTTGGGTTTCTGGCTTGAGCAACTGGTTGGGCTGGTGACGCCATTCAAAAGGTTGGGTTTTTGGTACCTTGATGTTCACTTGGAAGTGGGACAGAAACTCAGCAGCCGGAGGAGGTAACTCAAGTCATAGGAATAGATAAGGTATCCAAAGTAAGAGAACGAGAAGAGAAAGTGGCTTGGAATAGAACTCTCAGGAGCATTTAATGGATGAGTAAAGGAAAATGAACCAATAAAGGGGACAAGAAGAGAAGGTGGGGCCAGAGATGGAGGAGTAAAACCAGGAGAATGAATTTCTTAATGTGGAAGGAGTGGGGAGGTTTTCGGCCGACAGGTGCCGTTGAAAGGTCTATTAAGATGAGAGAGAGGTCAGGTCGCAGCAGGGAGAGGATTGCTGCATAGTGTTGAGGGCCTGGGGTTTGAATTTATAGTGGTATTATTCATGAATTTATAGTGAGCCCAATGCTGTGGTTCTCTCTACGTACTCAGGAATCTAGGTGTAGCTGTGGAAAAAATGAGTACTGAGGGATCATCCAGAGTTGGAAACTTGCCATGCAATTGAAATAAACGAGCAAAGGAATTTCAGACCGTTCGTAAGTAAGTGATTGCTATGCTGGACCATGGAATTTGGTAGAACAGGTGAGTGGAGTAAAGACAGGAGTAGGTTGTTGCATTGGGGGTAACTGAACAAGTAACCTAGAAGGATGGGAGACTGTGGTCAGAAACTGGAATGCCTGAATAATTCATATTGGAAGCAGAGCAGCTCCAGGCAATGGCTAAGTTTAGAGTGTAGGTATAGGGGTGAGTGCCTGAGAGGTGTGCAAGGGAGGTTGCCCGGAGATTGGTTAATGCATGGAGGCCTCAGGTATTGAGAGAGGTTCTGCGTGGACTTTGAAGGTCTCCAGTATGATGGTAGACATAAGCGTGGAACAGGTGCCAACCTCTTGAAGAAGGGGGCAGATCCAGGAGATCTGCAAAGAGTAGGAGAGGCGGGATAGCGTGAATTTCAAAGGGACAGAGGGTTCACACAGCCTACTAGAGAGACTTCCATCTTGGGGGTGAGGTGAGGCTGGTGAGTGGAGCTGGCTACCAGGCAGCCAAGACAAAATACCCTGACAGTCCTCTCCAGCTTGGTAGGATTCACTGGGGATTGTTGGGGAGACAACTGTTGTGGCAGCTCCATGGGACAGGAGTCTCCTGGGATAACAGGGACGGAGGCAAGCCATAAAGTCTAAGGGATGTTTTGGAGTAGCAGGGCATCTGTCTCACTGTAGTGCACACATCGCCTTTTTATAGGCGATAAATCTCTGTTTCCCAAGTGTTATTTATATTCCTAGATCTTGATTAATTTTCCCTGCTTTATTATCATGCTCAGCAGGACAGCTGGGGTCTGCCTTCCTCCCTCTTTTGCTTTCCTCCTTTACTTAAAATTTGGATTCTTTCTTTGCCTGTTCTGGCTCCAGCCACCTACATGAACATCTTTCTGGGTCTCACTCAGGATCCCAGCTCCCCTAACTCAGCCAAGCCTCCATCTGCGTTTCTATCAATTCTGAAAGCAGGACTTTCCTGAGTCTGGGTCCCCCCGGCTCCATCGTCAGCTTCAGGACGAGCTGTTCTTCAAGTCCATGCCTGGGCTTCAGTGTCTAATGTTAAGAGCCTAGACTGAAGAGAGAATAATATATATTTCTTTAAGAAATAACAGCATGCCAGCTGTTTAAGGAACAGTGAGATCAGTTTAAGGAACAATTGGAGAACAGAATGAAGGAGTGCAGTCATAGTAAGAAGTAAACAAGAGTGGGAAAGAGTGTAATTGGAGATTCCACTGGGAGCATTTGGGAAGCCTGAGGTATTTATTCCTAAAGCCAAGAAATGGTGAACGTGGAATCTGACTCCTGCCCTGGAAATGCGGAGGGCAAACAGAGATTCATTAACTGTTTCAGGGGTGGAGCCAGGGGAGTGCTGCTGCTTTTGCATTGGGCTGTGTTCCGAGAATTTGCCGTGGTAAGCCATGCATGAGTGTATCCTTTGCACCTTGCAGGAGAGGGAAGTGTCAGCTGGTCTTGAGTCCTGTCCGGTAGGACCATTTGAAGAGGCAAGGAGACCTTAGCACAAAGAAGCTAGGAGTGTGCCATGTGGGCTGAGGAGGGAGTCTCAGGAAACCGCCCAGAATAAAGCTGCATCCACCAAGGTAAAGGGGACTGCAGAAAAGACACAGCACGATGCTCCCTTTAAATATCTAGCAGGCCCGTGGGGCACAGAAACACCCAGTCAAGCAAGCACTGTTTTATCCCCTTCCTCTCTACAGTTGGGCCCAGAGCAGTCAGCAGCTCTTAGGTGGAGAGGAAGTGAGAAGAGCAGAGAGCATCCAGACCATTCCTCCCTTCCCCAGTGCAGGCTCCTTGACTTAAGTGGGACAGAGCTGGGAGGCGAAAATAGTTAAAGCTACAATAGGTGCAAATTATTTATTGTAACGTAGGATTAGACGTTGCAATCATCTGAGACTGGCTTTGTATCTGAAACTGATTCTAAGACATCTGTGAACTAAGAATGAGCTGAAAAGTCACAGGCTTGCTGCAGCTTTTCTCTAAATGAAAAAGCGTTGGAGGGGTGGTGAGAGACGAGAATAAAGTTGGGTTTGGCTAGCAGTCTGTGCTTATGCTTCCTCAGCATCCCTTTTAGAGGCTTATTGCCCCTGCAGTCATCGGGGTGCTCCAGCTTTTGTTCCTGTAACACTGTTCTAAGGGAGCACAGTTCCCGAAGAAGCAACATGGTCTTGGCAGAGACACAGCTCGGCTCCAGTCACTCAACCACTTACGTAATTTCACGAAGCCCTTTACAGATTCTCACAGAGACCTCTAATTACGTTGTCCTCCATCCCTGGTGACCTCCCAGGTTGTCCACCTGGTTCTAGGACATTCGACTACTGCAGTAACCACCTTACTGGTCCAGTTGCTTCCACTCCTGTCCCCAGAGCAATTCATTTTCCACTCAGCCAAGTGAGCTTTTTAAAATGTAAGTCAGATATGTCACCTCTCTGCTGAAAATCCTTCAGGGGATTCACAGTGCTCTGAGAACAAAAGGCAAACTCCTTCCCAGGCCCTATGTGATCTTGCCCGGGCCTCCCTCTCCAACTGCACCTTAACCCACTGCTTCCACACGACACTGCAGCCACACAGGTTTTCTTTCCATTCCTCAAGTGTTCCAAGCCATTTCTACTTCTGGGTCGTTACATTTGCCACTCCATCTTCTCAGGATACTTTTCCCTGGTGAGTTCATTTTCATCTTCCAGATCTTCACACCAGCATCACCTTTTCCTCTGTGGAAAAACCGGGCTAGATGCTCACCAAAATGTCCTTTTCCTGGACACACAGTTAAATTACATTTCCCAGCACCTTGCATCAAGGTGGGGCTGTGTGCATCGTCCTCCCCAGTGGAAAGGGAGCAGAAATGACGTTTCACTACCAGACCAAGACAGTTCAAGAGTGGACGAGCCTTCTCCGTGTTCTCCACCCCCTCCTCTGCCTTCCAGGGTGACCTTGAAGCACGTGTTTTGAAGATGGAGTCAGAGCATAGAAGGACTCTGGATATTTAAGTCCCTGCTTAGAGGAGAATTGCTTGATCGAGAATATCCACACTTCTTTGAACAAGGAATAACCTCTGTTGCATTAGTGTTTAGCATGATATGCCCTGGCTAATATAGCTTCTCTGGCCACCCTGTCCACCTTGTCTTGATCACAGAACCCTTTCTGTTTCCTTCAGGGTGCTTCAGACATTTAATTAGCTTACCAGATGCCGGTCAACACTTCCCCAGTCCTATGAATTGGACTCCTAACTGGGGAAAAAAATGCTCACATGAGGAAGTTGAGATACTGATTTTATCAGTTTATCAGTTACATTTTGATTGTGACAAAAGAAAAGCAACAACAAAAAAAGGAAATCCCCCTAAAGAATATCTTAAACAAATTAGATTTTTCTTCTTCTAAAACTAGAAACCTGATGGTTGGTGGTTGTTGGCATTGGTTCAGGAATTCAAGGATGTTAGCAGTTAGGTCTGTGTGACTCTTGATCCTCATGGTCACAAGATGATGTGTTTTGATTAAGCAGAGACACCCTACTTACTATTACCCTTCTCAGGAGTCTCACAGGTAGCCACAGCCCCTATCTTTTTGGCCTTACTTCAAGGGTCCTTCTACATTGTTAGTACTCTGGTGTAAATATGTTCCATTTATTCCCTATAACATGGCTGAGACCAATCTGAAATATTACTATTTTAAATATATTTGTCTCCCCCGCCCCTTCCCACATCTCAGTGGCCTGTCAGCAACTCATCCAATTCAAAGCTGTTCTCCCTGCAGCTCAGTGGGGTGGGTAAACCTTCATGGTCTGTTTTTTTCACTCATTCTCTACCTCCTCTGTCACTTCTAGGACTGGGATGGGGGAAGGCATGTTAGAGGCACAAAGGCTAAACTTGGATTTAGTTTAGCTTCATCAGTGTGTTCTACTAAGACAGGCATTTAAATGTTGGCTCAGTGTGTGAGGTATTGGGGTTCTCTGGAGTCCCGCCATGACACTTGCGCACTAACTGGTTTTGGTTCCCTCCTTCCAATACTCAGCCCACACTCCCCCTTGGCTCTTCAGCTCCTGACACTGACAGAGTATGCACAGCGTCCTAGTGCTGAAGTCCCTCACCCTGGCAGGCAACCCTCCTGGGAGAGGCTCCAACAAATACCTTAGGAGTGGTTACCTTTTTGGGAGCTCCCGGGAAACTCATGCATGTTTGTCCTGCCAAACAGCAGAAGTGCAGCCCCGCCGGCAGCTGACTCCCCTTGCCCTGTCCCAGCTAGCCTGACTCTGACCTCTCCATATCTCTCTCTCTGGCTCCAGACCCTCACAAGTGACTCAGGTTACTTTCTCCCAAGAAGCCTCTGCCCCAGGCTCCACCCCAGTGGCCATATGGAGCCGGGTCTATAAGTTTCTGCGTGTAGCAAGCGTCTTGCTAGAGAATGTAATGCTGAATGAATATAAGGCCTCTCCCTCTCCTGGAAACATGAAATGACTATAAGCGGTTGTGTTGGAGCCCTTCTCGCTTGATTTAGGGTGGAGGGGACAGCGCTGCTTCTTTACCTTTCGGGGAGAACTTCTCTCTATTCCTAAAAATTCCCGTCAATGAAGCTTGCATTTCTAACTTCATGTACAATAGGAAGGTTGGTGGGCCCTGGATCGGCTTCATTACCTTAGAGTAAATTCTATGTAGGTATATCTAGCACCCTTATTTAACATCTTCTTACTTGTGCAAGTATTCTTGTAAAATGTGAACTGTTTTCATGCATGTGCTTTATTTATAGAGTATTGTCAACAAATCTTGTCTTCTTTTTTTCCATCACTCAACTGTGTTTTTAATATTCATCTATGTTATCAATCAGGGCCCACTCAGGAAAACAGAAACCATACTAAGTGTTTCAAATAGAGGGCATTTAATGCAGAGAATTGATTACAAGTGATAGAGGCTGAGACAAAAGAAGATGCTTGATGTAATTAAGAATTAAGAACTGGAGAAATCAGATAATGTCCTAAGGCCTGGGAAAACAAAAGGGAAGAAGGGAAATAATTACCAGAAGCTAGGAGCTCAGAAAAGGGGCCACTTTTAACGGGTCAGTACTCAGATCTTCATGGGGAGGCTCCCTCCACATACCTGGTGCTTGGACTTCTGAGGAAGGAAATGGCCTTGAGGGTGAGGGGGCAAGGTCTGACTGTTGTCTGACTGCCAGGGGGGGAGCTGATCTGCTGCTGGTGTCTCAGAAGTGTAGCAAAGCTGCTGCTGAGTGCAAAAGAAGCTAGTAGCCAGAGACAACTGTCTGCAGCTGAAATACTGTGACAGCAACTGGAAAACAGAAATGAAGACTCTCCCCCCATGTTTCATTTTCAGTTTCCCTCTATGGCATCCCTTTGGCAGAACCTAATGGAACCACCTGCCAGTGGATTCTGGGAAATACACTCTGCAGAGTCACAGCTGCAACAACACAACTCCAGAGGGTGTGTACGTGGGGGCTGAGAGGGAGGTGTGCTGCCGAGGGAGATATGGAGAGTGTAGAAGCCAAAAGAAAATAGGTAAATAGCCAGTCTATTCCATGTAGCTGCTCATGCATCTAGATTGTTGCTTCCGTCAGCTGTGAAGTACTCCATAATATGCATCCACCATAGTAAACTTATATATTGGCCTGGTTGCCTCAAATTCTTTGCCATCTGGAGAAATTAAAATCCTTGCAGCTAGCGTTCTGCGTACAAAATAAGTGCCCCCGACTAGATGCACTCATTTGAGATTTGGGAGGTAAGGGTCATCTTCCTGCCGCTTGGCTGTTATTGCTGGAGGCAGGTGTAAGCGCTGGGCTTTCTGCAGCAGCGTCCCGCCGAAGCCAGGGACAAAATAGGGTGCCTGCTGTAAGGGCGAAAGGTCAGCATATTCTGGAAGTTCAGTAGGTAAAATAAATCTGCTCTGTACAAATTTGGCTTTAATAAGATGGTTAAGAAGAAAAATTATTGGAAGGGTGTCAATACGTTACTCAGAGAACTAATGGAAAGTCCAGGGAGTGAGGCTTAGAGGACAGACAGGAGCCAGGGGAGGATGAACAGGTGCAAAATCTAAGGTCAACTTTAGTCAGTCTGGTTAGGATGGCACTGCTGTCACCATTGCTACTTGACTTTACTCTCACTGTTCTGGGTACATAGATTGATGCTGAGAATTGAGATAATCCTCCTCTATGTTCATGGCGCTGTATTAGGACCGGCTCAGAAAGGCCCCTCTCCTGTTCTTTATTTTGTTTGTTTACTTTATTCCTGATTCATACTTCTGCTCCTCTTGTACCCCACAATGTGTTTGTTGTGTGCCCCTGGACACCTGTGTATCTTTGGCAAAATAGATGGTGGTTTTGGTATATGCATGCTGTGGCAGAGACTTGCCAGCTGTTCCTTGCACCCATTTTCTTCTTCCTGGGAAATTAGCTGTACTCTTTCCCAGCTTCCCTTAGTCTTAAGTCTGGCCATGTGATTGAATCTAGCCAATTGGATGGTAGTGGAACCAAGATGTGTTACCTCTGTGACTTGGGTCCTCAAATTTTCCTATGCACAGTCCCCCATGTTATTTCCACTTTGGCCTTTGAGCATATGACCTTGAAAGCTACACGTTGAAGATGACGGAGCCAAAAGGTGGAAGGAGCCTGAACGACACTTAGAGGAGAGCCACCCACCAATTAAGAACATCTGTTTTGGATTTCACGTGAGTGAAAAAGAAACCTCTATCTTCTTGAGCCATTATACCCTTGGTTTGTTGTTACAGCGACTAGTAATCTTTTTTTGAAATCCCTTTTAATTGAACACATCAGAAAAGTAAACAAAACACACACCCATACAGAAAAGTAAACAAAAATGTTAAGCCTAATGGTTTATCACAAGGCCGGTACCTGTGTATGCGCCACCTAGACTAAGAAACAGAAGGCTGTCAACACCCAGAAGCCTCTTTTATGTCACCTCCCAACTTTCTTCTCTTGACTTTGCCAAGTTACCGCCATCCTAACTTTCATGACATTGATTTCCTTGCTTCTCTTTATAGTCTTACCAGTTGAGCATCCATACCTAAATTGTATATATTTCCATGTGTATGGCTTCTTCCCATCCCATGGATGGGATTCATCCATGTGTTGAGTGCAGCTGAATTTCATTCATTTTTATTTCTGTAGAAATATATCCCATTCTGTGAAGAAACCACAGTTTATTGATTGATTCAACTGTTGATGTACATTTGAGTTATGTATCCATCAGAATGGGCTGGATCATGCTACAGGAAACAAAAACCCAAAATATCAATGGCTTAACCCCACAAAAGATAATTTTTTACTATTGCTGTAGGTTGGCAGGGACTCTGTTCGTAGTCACTAAGGTAGTCAAGCTAATGAAACTCCACTGCAATACATGCTTCCGTAATCACTCGGCGAGAAAAGGGAACAAGACAGATCACACCCTGGCACCAAAAGCTTCACCCTGGAAGTGACACATGTCCTCTTTGCCCCGTTTAATTGGCCAAAACAAGTCTCATTGCCATATATACCTCCTGTCCAAGCCTACCGTGTACCCAGAAGGAAGAGAAACAGAATGTGAACTGCCTAATGATTAGTTTGTGGTTCCTACAGACAATGCTGCTGTGAGCAGTCTCGCAAGTGCCTCCTGTGCGTGTGCACATGCTTCCTTTGGGAATATAACTAGGAGAAAACTGGTCAGAAAGTATGTATATCCTCAACTTTAATACTTAATGCCAGACTGTTTACAAAGTTTTCAATTTATACTCCCTTCACCAGGGAAATGAGTGTTCACTTCATCCACGTGAGAATTCACTTTATTCCATATCTTTGCTACCTTGTGGCATTGTCCCCCAGCTCCAGTATATGTGTTATGTTATGTCCTTTGGTTTAACTTTTCATTTCCCTAATTACTAATGGGATTGACCTTTTCATATACTGACTGCTTGAAAATCCTCTTCGATCAAGTGCCTGTTGAAGTCTCTTGCCCATTTTTTCTAATGGATTGTCTTTTCTTTGTTGATTTTGTATTTTATACACACACACACACACACACACACACACACACACACACACGTAATCCCTTCTGGTTATATGTACTGCATGTATCTTCTCCCATTCTGTGGTTTGCTTTTTCACTCTCTCAATGGGTGTTTATTGATGAACAGAAGTTTAATGTAGCCTGGTTTATCGATTGTTCATGGTTAATGCTGTGTGTGCCTATTTAAAGAATCATTCCTACCCCAAAATGATGAAGATATCTTACTAACTTATCTTCTGGATGTGTTAGTATTTTGCTTTCCGTAGTTCTACAACCCATGTGCAACTGATTTTTCTGTGTGGTTAGAATAGGAGCCAAGTTGAATTTTATTTCCATCTAGATATCCAATTAATACAAAACTGTTCATTGAAAAAAAAATTTTCCTCTTACTCTCTACCTTTCCATATTTTTCTATTAAGTGCGAGTTTGTTTCTGGACACCCTAATCCATTCCTTGGTCTGTACGTCTATCTTCACAGCAGTACCTCACTGTTTTAACTACAGTAGCTTTCTAATAGGTCTTAGTATGTGGTACAGCAAGTCCCACACGTTTTTCATCTCCAGAAGGACTATTGTTGGACCTTTGCATTTCCATGATTGTCAAGTTCCCTGAACACCCTGATGGGATTTTCTTATGCTGGATCAGTTTGGTGCGAATTGATACATTTGTAATACTGAGGCTTCCAAATCTGTGGTCTGTGTGCTCCATTTCATTAATTGCTGTCAATAATGTTTTATAGATTTATGTGCAAAGTTCTTCTTGCACATCTTTTGTTATATTTATTCCTAGGTATTTACTGTTTCTTTTTTAAACGTCTTGCAAGTGGGATCTTTAGAAATTTCATTTTCTCCTTGCTTTTATATAGAAATATAACCAATTTTTGTGTGTTGACCATGGAGCAGCACCCTTGCTAAATAACCTCACTTACTAACTAATAATTTATCTGTATTCTTTTATGCTCTACATATATTATACTCATATCGTCTCTGAACATCATATCAGTTTGTTTCACCCTTTCTAATTCTATATCATTTATTCTTATCCATGCTATACTCCACTGGCCAGGAGATCCATCACTATGTTCAAGAAGAGTGATGTTGGTGGAAGTCTGAATCATTGTCATACTTGAAGGAAAAGATTTCAGTATTTTGTCATTGAGTGTGGTATTTGAAGTGAGATTCTGATTAATGGCTGTCAGATCAGTAATGTGCTCTACTTGCTATTACTTGTATCATGAATTGGATTTTGAATTTTGTCAAATCCTGCTTCTGAACTGAGATGATCATATATTTTTAAAAATTCTGTCAGTGTAGCAAGTAAAAGATTTATTTCCATATGTGAAATCAACCTTGAGTTTTTGGAATAAAATCAGCTTAGTTGATTATACCTTTTTTATATATTGATGAAATCAGTTTAATAATACTTTGTATAGGACTTTTTAATCTGTGCTCATGAGTGAACATAAGTGATATCTTCCTATAAATCTTCCTTTTCCCACTCAGCACAGTGCTTTTAAGTTCTCTTCGTGTTGCTATATGTACCTATAACGCACTTTAACCTCTGCTTCACATGCTCTAATGGCTTCCCATCTCATTCATAATATAGCCCAGAGTTCTTACTATAACCGAAAAGCCCCTTGTATTATCTGGATTCCAATTATCTCTCTAACACTCGCCCCCTTCATACACACCTTTTCAGCCACACTGTCCACTTTGCTAATTATTGAATATTCTAGGCATGCCCCTGCCTCAGGGCCATTGTACTATTTCATCTACCTGGAATATATTTTCACAGTTATCTTTATGGCCTACTTCCACACTATATTTGGATTCTGTTCAAATGTCAGTCTATCAGGTAATCCCTCTCTCTAGCCAGTACTTTTTTTTTTTTAAGCCAGTACTTTCTGCTGCCTTGTGTTTCTTCAAGGGACTAATCACCACCTTTTAAATTACATATTTATTTGTTTATATAGTTATTATGTATTTCCTCACACTAGAATGTAAATTCCAAGAGAGTAGGGACTTATCTGTTTTATTTAATACTGTATCCCTGGGATCTAGTACATACTTGCATCTGACATCTGTTTAGTGTTCCAACATGTATTTGTTTAGAACATTTAACATAGCCATTCCTCTAAAGACATTTAGATTATCCAAATCCTTGTGACTACAAAAAAATGGGGGAAAGGATTTTCTTATAAATGTTCTCTTAAATGTATGCAGTGTATATATGAGTCTTGGTTCCAGATTTTGAGTTACTTTGTCAGGCCAGTTACGCCACAATTAACAACTATAAAATCTGAGCAAAATACAAACAAAAAACAATATTTGAAGGCCCTGGAAAGTGAACAAAAGCAGGCAGAAAGCAGAGGAGAATTTACCCATGAAAGACTTTAGCTGCAGTGGGTAAGAATTGTGATTTTTGTGGTCTTTCTGTCTGAAGGTTTTCCTTCCCCACCCCATTTTCCAGCCCCACCCTATCCCCCAGTTCCAAACACAGAAAACCACAGCCTTACTCACTCAAAACAGCAGAGGACAGAGTTCAAGGCTGGTAAAAATGCTGGAAATTTAAGAGCAGAAATCCTGGAAGAGAGAGTGGTATAAGGGGTGAAACCAAAATTTGGACAAACTCAACCCAAATCTTTGGATGACTACTAAATTACACATGCAAAGGGGAGACTCAGTGGGACCTAGCAAAAATAGCTGGTAGAATCCAGTGTGGAGTCTATCTTCGAATGACAGAAATGCACTGGAGTGAGATATGCAAATTTGCTGCTTTTTTTTGCCTGAATACATTTCCTCAATTCATGCCCAGCTTGGGTGGCAGCTGAAGTGTCAGAAGACGGGGTTTGGCAGTGGAGAGCAGCTGGAAATTTAAAAGGAAAATCCCAGAAGCAAAAGCACTATAGAGGAGATGAACCCCCAAAATCTGTCCAAGTCTTTGGCCAGTGACTGACCTATGTAAATGCAGGTGAGATGCTCTGAGGCTAGGCTGAAAAAGCAGCTGCTAGAAGCCAAAAGAACTAAGTAGATATGTCAACTGTTGTATGCACAACATAGGAAATATAAAATTTGCATTTTGAGGCCCCCCCCATCCCAAAATTCCTTCATAACAACACGAACAGCAAATCTTCAGAACATAACAGAATGAAAATTTCCATTTGGTTCTTTCTTGTAGTTTCTGTTTCTACAAAATATTCACAATATCCAGTTTTCAACCAAAATTACGAGACATGCAAATAAATAGGAAATTATAGCCCTATTATAATTATAAAAATACGAAATTATAAACAGTAATTTATACTCAAGGGAAAAGACACTCAATAGAAACGGACTCTAGTGGGCTCAGATATTGGATTAAGTCGTCACAGAGTTCAAAGTAGCTGTTATTAATGTGTCCAAATAATAAAATGAAAATATGGATAAGAAATTCAAGGAAAATATGGCCTCAGCGAATATACAGATGGAGAACCTTGCCAGAACATAGAAACTACAAGAAAGAATGAAATGGAAATTCTAGAACAGAAAAATATAAATAACTAAAGGGGAAAAAAAAAAAAGGATAATACGAAGTACTTGATTTGTACAACAGAGAAAATAGGCTGAAAAAATTGATGGGGCCTGTGGGATTATAACAAAAGGTCTGACATTGTGTCATTGAAGTCCCAGAAGAAGATGAGAAGGATTTAGCTGAGAAACCACTTGATGAAAAATATCCAGAAACTTCCCAAGTTTGGTAAGAAATCCATATGGATTCAAGAAGCAAGTGAACCCCAAACAGAATAAACATGAAGAAATCCATTTAAAACATATATAATTAAACTTACGAAAACTAAATAAAAAGAAAAAATTTGAAACAACTAAAGAAGAATGACACCTTACCTAAAGGGGAAAAACAATTTGAATGACAGCAGAGTTCTTATCAGAAACCATGGAAGCTATAGGGGAGTGGCACAATTTTTCTCAGATTTTGAAATAAAAGAACTGTTAACACAGAAACTTATACCCAGGGCTTCCCTGGTGGCGCAGTTGTTGAGAGTCCGCCTGCCGATGCGGGGGACGCGGGTTCGTGCCCCGGTCCGGGAGGATCCCACATGCCGCGGAGCGGATGGGCCCGTGAGCCATGGCCGCTGGGCCTGCGCGTCCGGAGCCTGTGCTCCGCAATGGGAGAGGCCACGACAGTGAGAGGCCCACATACTGCAAAAAAAAAAAAAAAGAAACTTATACCCAGTGAAAATAGAATATCCTTTAGGAGTGAAGGGGAAATTTGGATATTCTCAGATGAAGGGTAACTGGGGGAATTTGTCACCAGCAGACCTACCCTAAAAGAATAGCTAAAAGAAGTTCTCCAGATAGAAAGGGAATGATAAAAGAAGAAGTCTTAGAACATCAGGAAGGATGAAAGGGCACAGATATATGTGTAAACAAACATGTATGCATGTACAGCTAGCTTTCTTTCTCTTGAGTTCTCTGAATTGTGTTTGATGGTTGAAGCAAAGTTTGTAACATTGATGTGGTTCTAAATGTATTAAGACAATTACATTATAAACAGGGAAGGATAAAGGGAGTAAGGTTTCAGTACTTCACTTGAACAAGATGACAACACCAGTAAACCATGTTAAGTAATGTATATATAATGTAATACATAAAACAACTACTAAAAAGCTATATAAAGATATAAACTCAAAAACACTATAGATAACTCAAAATGGAGTTCTAAAAAATATTCAGTTAACTCACAGAAAGCAGAAAAAAGAAAACAGACAAAAATCAGAGTAAACAGAAAAACGAAAAGCAGATCTACTCCCTAGCATATCAATAATTATATGTTAATGAACTGAATACACCAATTAAACAACAAAGATGGGCAGAGTGATTTGAAAAAAAAAGACCAAAATATATGTTGTCTACAAGAAACTCACTTTAAATATAACAATATAGGCAAATTGAAAGTAGGAGGAAGAAAAAGATATATCATGCAAACATTATTTAAAAGGAACCAGGAGTGGCTATATTGATATCAGATAAAGTAGACCTCAGAGGAAAAGATTTTGACAGAGAGCGAAAGGGACGTTATATAATAATAAATGGGTCAGTGCAGCAAGAAAGCATAGCAATCCTAAAGGTGTACACACCAAACAACAGTGTGCAAAGTCCATGAAGTAGATCTGATATAACTGAAAGGAGAAATATACAAATCCAAACTTGCAGTTGGAGACTCTCAACAATTGGTAAAACAACTAGACAGAAAAACAACAAGTACATAGAAGAACTCAACACCACCTTCAACCAGTAGGATCTAACTGACATTTATAGAATACTCCACCAACAAATCATTTTCAAGTACCCATGTAACGTATCATTAAGATAGGCCACATCTTGGGCTATAAAATAAATTTCAACAAATTTTAAGATTTGAAATCATATAGAGTATGTTCTCTGACCACAAAAAAATCAAGCTAGAAATTAATAACAGGAAAAGTTCCAAACATTCAGAAGCTAAATAATACACTTCTAAATAATCTATAGGTCAAAGAGGAAGTCGCAAGGGAAATATAAAAATACATTGAATGTAATGAAAATGAAAATAGAACATATCAAAATTTGTGAGGCATAGCTAAAGCAATGCTGAGAGGAAAATGTATAGCACTAAATGTATACATTGGGAAAGAGATAGCCTTAAATGAATGTAATCAAAGTTCCCACCTCAATCTAGGGGAAAAATGGGGGGAAATATATCCAAAGCAAACAGAATGAAGGAAATAATAAAGGTAAGAGCAGAATTTCATGAAATTGAAAACAAACAACCAACCTGAATAGAACAACTCAATGAAACAAAGGGCTGTTTCTTTGAAAAGATCAATAAAATTACAAACTTCTAGCAAGACTAACAGAAAAGACACAAATTATCAGTATCAGGAATGAAACAACAAATATCACTACAGACTGTGCAGACAAATATAAAGGAATACCGCAACTCTGGACCTATATTTGACAACTTAGTTGAAATGGAACAATTTCCCCCCCAAAAAAGACACCAAAATATTACAATTCATGCAATATGAAATAAATAAATAACCCTGTAACTATTATGGAAATTAAACTTGTAACTTTAAAACTCCCAAGAAAAAAGTCTCCAGGACTTCTGTGCTAAAAACTACAACACTGATGAAAGAAATCAAAGATGTAAATAAATGGAGAGACATGCCATGTTCTTGGATTGCAAAACTTAGTAAAGACATCAGTTGTGTACCCACATGGGTACGGAGGTTTAAACACAATTCCTGTCAAAATCCCAGCATGACTCTTTGTAGACACAGGTAAGATTACAGTAGTTCCCCTACACACGAACCTTCAAGTTTTGAACTTTCAAAGATGCAAACATGCATTCAGATGTCCAGTCACGTAAGTTAGTTCACATGTCTGGCGTACATAGTCACATGCAGCTTGCCCTCCGTTTTCTATTGCTGACGGTCCTTCAGCTCTACCATCTCCCACCCCCTCTCCCTCCTCCAGTCGGTAACTCCTCTTGCCTGTTCACTCGATGCCAGCCCCTGGATGCCACCTGTTGTACAGGACTACTGTATTTTCAAGGTACTGGACTGTAAGATTAAAAATGTTTTCTTTATTTTTTGTGTTTGTTTTTTATGTATTATTTGTGTGAAAAGTATTATAAGCCTATTACAGTACAGTACTGTATAGCGGATTGTGTTAGTTGGTACCTAGGCTAACTTTGTTGGACTTACAAACAAGTTGGACTTACGAACGTGCTCTCAGAACGGAACTCATTCGTATGTAGGAGACTTACTGTGTTCTAAAGTTTGTATGGAAAGGCGAAGGAACTAGAATAAATAGACAGTTTTGAAAAAGAAGAATAAAGTAGGAGGAATCAGTTTACCGAATTTCAAGACTTAACTACATAGCTATAGTAATCAAGACTGTGTGGTATTGATGGAGGAGAGGGTAGATACATAAATCAATAGAACAGAGAACCCAGGAACAGACCCATACAACCATGCCCAGCTGACTTTTGACAAAGGTGCAGACACAATTCAATGGGGGAAAAGTAGCCTTTTCAACAAGTAGAGCTGGAGAACTTGGACATCCATAGGCAAAAATAAATGCATACAGAAATACATAAGTTTTAATCTATCTGTCTTGACCTAGTCTCACACCTTGCACAAAAACCACCTCAAAATGTATCATGGACTTAAGTGTAAAATATAAAACGATAAAACCCTTAGAAAAGAGACACAGGAGAAAATCTTTGATATCTAAGGTGAGGCAGAGTTTTAAACTTGACATCAAAAATGTGATTCATAAAAGAAAAAATTGATAAATGGTGACTTCATCAAAATTTAAAACCTTTGCTCTATGAAAAATCCTATTAAGATAGGAAGGTACAGACTGGGAGAAAATATCTGCAAACCACCTATTTGACAAAGGATTAGTATCTAGAATATATATATAACTCTGAAAACTCAGGGGTAAAAAAACCTGATAGCCTTATATCAGGCTACCTTATAGCCTACTAAAGAAATTGAATTTGTTATTAAAAACTTCCTCAGGAAAACAAAACAGAAAAGGTGGCTTTACTGGAAAATTATATCAACCATTTTAATAATATCATTCTGACACAAGCTCTTTTAGAAAGCAGAGTAGGACAGAACACTTCCCAACTCCTTTTGTGTGTGACTCTCTAAGACCTAAACCTGGGAGCGAAATTGCTAGGACATATTGTGTTTAATTAATTTCACTACGTGCTGGCAGGTTGCTCCCCAGAATACACTAGTATATACCCGTCTACCAACAGTGCGGGAGGATTCATGTTTTCCACTGTCCACCCCACGTTTGTTACATTACAGGCAATAGAATGCCATAGCGAGAATGGATTCTGGAGACAAATGCCCGGATTCAAAACCTGGCTCTGAATACTTTATAATAAGCATAAGTGGAGTATGACCTTTAAAAATTGTGAACCACTATATTATGTACCTGTAACGTACGTAATATTGTACATCAGCTATATTTCAATTTTAAAAAGTGCAAAAAGCGGGGGGGCGGGGGGTGACAACACTCGCAGAATTGTTAAAAGGATTAAAGGAGAGAACGATTTGAAAGTGCCTCCTCCAGTACCTGGCATATGGCCTGTAGGATCTGCTTCCCAAAATGGGTTAATCTGTTCAATCTAAAAAGACTAAACACTCAAAAGGCCCATGTCTCTGCCTTCAGTGCTGGCACCAACCAGTCTTCCAGCAGACCCATACTCTCCGGGGATGGGCTAATCGTTCATCCAAGATCAAAGAGGGGCCTCCTCCCCCCAACTCACATACACCTAGAGAAAGCCATATTCAGTGGGGCAAACTTGAATCCCCATTCTAACCAGTGGCTCAGATCCTCAGGGCCAGTGACGACTGTGCTGGATGTTTACTATCATGCAGAAAAAAGTTCAATATAAAGTAGTGCTGTCTTAGGTCCCATCCAAGAGGATTTGTCATCCTGAAGTGTTTAAAAGTACTCTTACTCAAAATGCCATTCCTTGCATGGCTCTCAAGCACAGGCTCATAGTCATATGGTCTAAAATGGTCCAATTTTCTCTCACGAAGTGAGAAAAGTATGTCAAGCAGAGTAAGAACTTGAAACCTGAGTAAGAGTACACTTTGCCTAAAATAAGACCCAGGTATGATTTTGTTGTAATAACTACTAAATTTTTTTTTTTTTTTTTTTTTTTTTTTTTGCGGTACGCGGGCCTCTCACTGCTGTGGCCTCTCCCGTTGCGGAGCACAGGCTCCGGACGAGCAGGCTCAGCGGCCGTGGCTCACGGGCCCAGCCGCTCCACGGCATGTGGGATCTTCCCGGACCGGGGCACGAACCCGTGTCCCCTGCATCGGCAGGCGGACTCTCAACCACTGCGCCACCAGGGAAGCCCTGACTAAATTTTTTTTAAAGAAAGTATAGACAATAAAGGTAAAAAACAAACTGGCTCTGACTTTATGACCTTGAATAACTGACTGAATTTGTATCTCAGTTTCCTAATCTGTAGTACGGAATAATAATAGTACCTATTATAGCTACTATTACAGCTACCAGGGCTTCTTAGGCATTAGTGGGTGAACGGCACTTTTTTTTTTTCTCTTTCAGACATTTCTCCTATATATCCTATTTCTGAATGAGGATTTCAAATTAGACTGAAAAGCTGAAAAAATATGAGTTTCCGGTGAGCTGCAGAGCACCAATGAATGAAATTTTTGGTCTTTGGATTCTTAGTGCATACAGTGTACAGAGCAGGGTCACAAATTCCCTCACAAATTTGGATATGCAAATAAAATTTAGCTCCTTTCTCAATTACTGATCTGATTTTCCTCACAAGTCTCACTCCCATTCTCGACTCTGCTGGATAGTAGAAGAGGCTAGAAATCAATTTGTTTCACTCTCTTTAGGTTTCATTTTTTCTCTTTGAAATCCAGGCTCAGAATTTCAAATTCTGAGCATTCTACCTTTGCTCCTCTCCAGAGTGGCATCTAGGTGTAGACAGGAGGGCTTGTGTGGCATTTTGATGTCAGAAGGAAGGGGTCCCTGGCCTAATACTGGTTCTTGGGTGTGCACAAGCTGGAATTCTCTGCGTATGGTTGGCCCAGTTCCACCCGTGGGCATCCTGCCAGAATTTGCTTCTAAAGTTGATGAATTCGTGGTCTTGTCTTTTTCAGCTGTCAGGGCCTTTTGCCCCTCCCTGCCAATTTGGCCTCCTCTCAACAACTCTGTTTGGTGCTGCAGACCCCAGTGATTCTCTGCCTCATATTCCCTCGAGCCTAACAGGTCTCTATTCAGTTTCCACACCATGTAGGGATCAAGGGACACTTCTTCCTTTCCATGTCCCTCTGCCTTCTTTATCCTCTTGGGGCCACAGTAGGTCCATGCTGCAGAGCAGTTCCCTTCTAAAGTCCCAGTTAGGGAAGAGGGCAAAAGCCTCTGCCCTCAGTACCTCAGTTTACTGCTCAGATCAGGTTGATTTTGTCATATTCCTCCCTCCCTTGATTCCACTCCTTCATCCATCCCCCCCACCCCTGCCACCCCATCTGTCCAGACGGGATGGGACATGTTTCTCCCTTTTGTCATGTGTCTTACTTCCGCCTTCCTTTCATGGAGACTTTACTTCCCTAATGAAATTTTTTTTTTTTTTTTGGCCACACCTAGCAGCATGCAGAATCTTAGTTCACCGACCAGGGATCCAACCCAGGCCCTGGCAGTGAAAGCACTGAGTCCTATCCACTGGACTGCCAGGGAATTCTCCCTAATGAGATTCTAATTTATCTGCTAGACAATTTCAACAGTGAAATTGTCAAATCTGGAACATTTTTACACGCATTCATTGTATTTGAGCGGTGCTGTCACTTGGTACTTATTTTATAATCTCTGATTGACTAAGTTTAATAATTTGCTGGGCATAATTCAAGAATGAATTGCAGTCAATTATGCATCAATAAAGCTGAAATTTAAAAAAATAAAAGAAATGCTAGGTTACAAAAAAGAATAAATTGTGGCCTAGAGAAGGATGTGAATTTGTAGAAACTATTCTGTGCTAACCAATTTCAGATGGTTTTACTCGTATATCACTATTGTTCCCTGTTCCCACTGGGGAAAATAGTACTGATGGTAAATATGGACAGAGGGTTCATTTATCCAGAAGGACTTCTTTAATACTCTTCTAATCTCCTCTCCTGAAGGAGTAGGCATGCCCCTGGTTGAGTGTGGAAAGGAAAAGGGAAGAGTTTCTGAGGAAAGAGAAAGCTTTTTTGCCTCTTTGCTTAGCCTTTCATTAAGGAAATCAGTTGCACTGCAGTCACCAGCAAGTGGGATGACTGTGAAGAGGTTGTGCACTGATGCTCAGTATACACCTCTGTCTGCATTTCCTTCCACCATGTAGCTTGTACCGAATCATACAGCAAGGGGAGTAAGTTGTACCTAGTAAGTTTTGGTGCTTGGGGGCAAGGAGAGGAGCTGTTGTTGGCTTTTAGCTGGTGTTGTCTGCTATACTCTAACCCAGCTTTTGTCAGAGAGGTTTGCCCTGGGGTAGCAAGCAATCATGCAACTGATAATAACTGAACGTATCAAAGCAGAACGCCTGATTCCCTACCTCCAACCTGTCTCTCAAATTTCTCTCAGTTAGTGACACCGTGATCCACCCAGTTGCTCAGTCATCCTACGGTAGATTTGCCCATTTCCCTCACTCTTCGCATTCAATCCATCAGCAAGTTCTGCTGGCTTTGCCTCCGGAATATTTCCTAAATCCATTAATTCTCCATCTCCACTGTTAATGACCTTAGTCCAAACTCCATCATCTCTCACTTAGAATTACTTCAATAGCCTCCAAAGAAATCTTCCTCCTTGTTACTCTGGATTTCCTTCCATCCATCCACCCACCATAGAACAGCCAGAGTGATCTTTGAAAAAGCTCATTTCCCAACTAATACTAATAGATTCCTTCTTTTAAAAAATACAAGCTCATTCTCATGAAAAGGCTCTAGTGATCTGCCCCTTTCTATACCTTTCCATCCTTTTGGCTTACTCTGACCCTCACAGTGCTCCAGCTGTATGTTCTGTTCCTTGAACACCCCAAGGTTGTTCCTGCCTCAGCACCTTTGCATCTGCTGAGGGCTCTACCTGAAACCCTCCTAGATCTTCAAATAGCTCTTTCAAATATTCATCAGGCCTTCCCTGACCACCCAAACTAGATTAACTGCTCCCCTCTAGTCACTCTCTAACACATCAGCCTGCTTTGTTTTTTTTTATAGCACTTAAAAGTCATCAAATTTAACTCATTTATATGTTGGCCTTTTATTATCTGTCTCCCGGCATTAGAACAACCTCATCAGTGCCTGGAAGAGCACCTCGTTCAGAGGAGTGCTCATAACTAATCGTTGAATGAACATATGACCTTGTGTCTTATTTCGCTTGTGTGTGTGTGTGTGTGTGTGTGTGTACATGACTCACTCAGGATCCATTCTGGGGGAGGGGATGACCAGTAGGGCAGGATTGGGGCATTCCCAATAATACTGCTAACTGCCAGAAGAAATTATCTTGAGTTCTAATGTTCTCCCTTTAAAAATATCGCTTGTGGGTTTAGCACAAGAGCTGAGAGCACAGTCGAGAGCTGGGTAGGGATTCCAAGTCCTGTGTGTTAGCCATCCTGAGATCTGCCTAGCCCCTTGGATACAGGACTAACCCCAGGCCCATCTCCCCCACAGTGTACCCACACTCCCCTCTCCCCATCGCCAGGCACACACCCTCTTCTACCTTCACTGTGAACAGACCACCTCTCTCAGTGGTGTACACTGTGCTTTCCCCTCTGTGTCACATTTTCAGTGGGCACACACCTGCATTCCTTATTAAGTCTCAGAAATCTTTCATCAGAGCACTCCAACTTTATTCTGGCTGAGGGCTCAGGGCAGCGGTGGGCTGCACACGTGGACTCTCCGTTGGGCACAGGTGGCGGGGCTGAGCTTCGTGGGCAGGGGCAGGTGCATCAGGATCTTCCTGCTGTGCAGCCTAGCGGTGCCGAGGGGCCCTTCCAAGTACACAGGACAGGAATACACGGCCAGGCCGGCTGGGGGTGGCACGTCATTGGCCCGCGGGGCCTGGGCGCTGACTCTGACCAGAGGCAGAGGGCTGGGCTGACTGGAAGAACTGTCCTGCAAGGCCCCTGCGAGCGGGTCCCATTCGGCGTTCCGGAGCTGTAGCCCAGTCAGCAGCAGCCCCACCTCTGGAACCCTGGGGTTTGGGCCGTTCACCACCTGGGGGCGCCAGAAACTGGTCAGGCAAGGCTGAGAAGCTGGGGCGTCGTGGTGGAGTGGGATTAGAGAAGCAGATGGGGCCAGAGGGAGTAAAAGCAAGAAGAGGCAAGGTGGGGTAACTAAGAGTTGTAATCAGGGACTTCAAGGGGCGGAATTGGAAACGAAGGGGCAGCACGAGGATACCTGGAGGTGCAGAGGGCTGTTTAGCTCCTGACGTTTATGGGGGAGCTGACCGGAGCTGGAGCCTTGGCAACCAGGGAAATTCGTCAGGTCAGCCCCAGCAAAGGCAGCCTCCCAACGCAGTGACAGCAGCAGGCGGCGCGGGTGGCAAAAGGCTGACAGGTGAAAGATGCGCTCTGGTACTTGGGTTCCCACACCCAGGTAGCGAACCAACAGCTGCCCACGGCGCGATAGCTGTCGCAGCCAGTGCCAGGGCGGCTGAGGCCCGGCAGGCGCGTGGGGTCGCCAGGGCGAGGGTAGGCGGCCAGTCCAGAGAGCGTGAGCCACCGCGGCACAGCGCCGGGAGGCACACGGGGGCGCGCCCTTCAGCTGCTGCAACAGGCAATCAAGGTCCCGTTGCAGCGCGCCCACCAGCTGGTTCAGTTCCAGCACCTCCGTCTTGAGGAAGCCCTCCAGAGGCCGCGGCGCACTCAGCCCCAGCTCCCCCCACCCCGCGCCAGACTCAGCTTGGCGAGTGGTCTCGGTCAGCAGAGCCTGCAATGACTCCAGCTTCCGCTTGGCTTGCACCAGGCGTTGCCGCAGCCGCCTTTCGGCGCGCCGGGAGCCTCCGCTGGCCTCCGGAACCCAAGTGGGCGAACACCGCTGCAGCGCGCTCAGGACAGCGCGACTCTGGCGTCGCAGCAGCCAGGTCTGGGGGCCAGCACTCAGTCCGCAGATCCGGGGTTCAGGTGGTGTGGGCAGTAGGTGCATCTGGGCCTTGCACTCTTCCATAGCATCCGACTCCCCTAGTTCTTGGGGGTGGAGGTGAGTGAGGGGTGAGAGATAAGACTGTCTCTTCCCACCCCAGACCCAAGGGAGTAGGCCTTTCTCTGACACTTTAAACCATCATCATCCCATAACTGTGAATATTGCCCCCTTCTACACCTTTATTGGTACCTCTGTTACATTCCCTTGAGCAAGGTGGTATTACTGTGCTGTTCCCCACCTCAACGCAGATACCTGACTGGAGCTTACCCGGGCTGGGCATCAGAGTGGCCAGCAGATACTGGGGTGTGTGTGGTTGGGCCCGGTTCCCGCTGCTGGAGCTCAGGCAGGCTTGCGTGAGGCTATTCAGGACCTCCCTGTCCTTCTCGTCTCCCACAGGACCCCCATAGAAAACTGAAGCTGAGGACGAGGTCAGAGCCCCTCAGTTACAGCCTCTCCAGTTTCCACCACCTCCCAAACCAAAGTTGTAGATTATGTCCCCATCTCAGTGCTCCCCTCCCTACACGTCTCTGGGCTCTCCTGGGGGCTGGTGACTGCATGGGGGACAGGAGGAGTCTTACCAGCCAGCTCCTGCATGGCAGCACTGGGATTGCTCAGGCTGGCCCACAGGTGGTCTTGGATCTGCAGGACCCGGGTCAGCGTCACTTGACTCCTGGGGGTGGAGAGCAGGAAGTAGGGTTTCAAAACCATCTATATGCTGAGGACTTTCACATCTTTCTCTCCAGCCCAAACCTCCCTTCTGAGCTCCAGACCCACGAGGGCTCACTAGTCATCGCCACTTGGCACCACAAATACGACTTCCCTTCAACTGAAATCATCATTTCCTCCCCCACCACCCACCCAGTTGTCCAAGGCAGAAATCTGAGAACCTTCCTTGACTCTTCCCTCTTCCTCACCCCATATTTACTCTCTCCCCACTGTGACTACCCTAGTCCCTACCACCTCGTTCCTCAAGCCTGCCAGAACCGCCCAAAAGTATTATGCTTGCCTCCAGCCCTGCCCCATCCGGTCCATTCTCCACGCTGCAGCCAGCGTGATCTTTCCAACAGACAGATGGGATCATGTGTCTTCTACTTAAAACCCTTCAGTGGCTTCCCACTGTCCTCAGGATCCAATCAGGTCCCTTGTGATGGCCTTAAAGGCCCTTTACCACAAGACTCACCTCTCCCCACTCAAGCCCCAGCATGTCCACCTCAGCCACACTGAAGTCCTCTCTCCTGCTAAGCTTAGTTCCTTCTGCTCAGAAAGGCCTCATCTCCACCTGACCTGCCTCTGCTGTCAGGACTCAGTTCAAAGTGAGACCCCTACGTCCTCAGAGAAGCCTTCCTTGACTTCCCCCTGCCCTCACATTTTGGAGCTCCCCAGAGATGAATCCCAGCATGTGAAAAATATTCAGTGTTTGCTGAGTGACTGACAGAGTAGGATGGGCGGGGTCCCTCACCAGCACCCCCTGTGAGCTTGCAGCTTCATTCCATAGAGCTGCCGGTATAGCAGGAGGCCATGTAGGAGGAGCAGAGGCAGCACCCTGGTTGGGGATTGCACACAGAGTCCTTGCTGGACTAGCTCCACACTGTCGACCAAGACACGGGACAGCTCCAGGGACTGGTCCCAGAAGATAGGCATGGAGCGCTGAGTCAGCACGGCTGGGGAGGAAGGAAAGTGCTAGTCAGCACAATACAGTTACCTCCCCGCTCCAACCTGAGAGCCTGTGGGCGGAAGTTCCTCACCTGGTAAGGAAGCAGTAGCCTCTGCAGACACAATAAGCCAAAGACGGAAATCTCTGTGGACAGTGGCCGCGTTCTCTCTTGCTTGTTGAGCAGAAAGCAGTTCTAACTCCAGGTCGGAGACCACTAGGGGTCAGACGTGGGGCTGAGATCAATCGCTGGGTAAAGGGTCAGACATAAGCCTAGAGACAGACTTGAGGCTAGGGGGTTAGGAGTCAGATACAAAGGTGATTAGGGGATCAGCCATGAGATCTGAGTTCAAGCTCAGGCCCAAGCATAGGATAGGGTCCTAGAAGCCATCTCTAGGCAGCAAACCCACCCTTGGCTCTGGCCAACAGCCCCAGCAAGGGCTGTAGCAGCTCTTTTGGCCAGTGAGGCATCAGATGACAGTTCTCCAGCACCAGCCAGTGCCCGCTGTGCATAGCCTTGTGGAGAATGCCGACCACAACCGAGACCGGGTCCCAGGCTTCAGAGCCCAGAGCTATCACCTTCAGATGCTTCTGCCCCTGAGGACCAACAGCAGAATGGCAGGGTAACTCAAAGGGATCCCAGGGTGACCCAAGGGACCCAGAGTAATGCCACAGATGACCTGAAAAGTCCCTGAGTAATCCAGAAAGATCCATGAGAATGCTGGGAGGGGAGACCCACACCCCATCCCAGCCCTAAGAGCCCGGTGGCTCTGTGGCCAAGAGGCTAGGCTCAAACCTGCTCGTGTTTGGCAGCCAGTTTCTGGATGAAGGTCAGGGGGTGCACGGTGGCGGTGGGGTGACCAGGTGGTGGCAACAAAATCAGCGTGGGCTGAGTAGCCTGACTGTGTTCAAAGGGTATGGTGGGAGCACACAGGTTTTCATCCAGGGGCCGGCCCAGGAGGCTGGTGGTGAAGGTTGCCAGGGCACTGGCCAGGCACTCAGGTCGCAGCACACGCCACAGGATCAGCTTCTGGAGGAGGCTGAACGGGTCAGTCCCAGGCCCCGGTGCAGGACCCAGCACTGTGGATGACAGTGACAAGTAAGCCTGCCAAGCACTGGAGTGGCCTGCCAGGGATGCACACAGCCCAGCATATGGGGGCAGTACCTCTAACATCTCACATTCGTGCCAGGCTCTCAGCCCTAGCCAGGCCGGTCGAGGCACACCTGGGACTGGTTTTCTGTAGCCTGTGCTGGGAGAGGCTGCCAGTCCAGGCCAGAGGGCCAGCCTCTCGAGCTCTGGTGCCTTCCTTGCCACTTGCAGCAGAGCCAGAGCACCCAAGGCACCCACCAAGGGTACTTGGGTTAGGCCCACTGTAGCAACAGTGCTGCCCAGTAGCTGGCGGGTCAGCTGTCTTTTTAACTGCAGCAGATGGCGGGGTAGTTCTTCCTGCTGCTGAATCTCACCTTTCATGCTGTTCAGAGCCCGCTTGGTGGCTGCCAGACAATTCTCTGGACTCATACGGAAAAGCGGTAGCAGGTTCTGCAGTGAGCTAAGAGCCTTTATAATGGCCATTCCATGCCAGACCACATGCCGATACGGTGCCCACAATGCCACCTCCTGCATCCTCAGCTCTTCTAACTCCTCGAAATGGGCACGCAGCCGACACAGCTCTGCCTGGGCCCTCACCATGTCTCGCAGGAACTTGGCTGGTTTCTGACGCCTTGGGTTCTGGAGCAGCAGCATCGTCAGCAGCCGCTCCTGCAAACAGTCCCTTGTTACGCGGATCCGGCCCTTTCCCACGTAGCTCCCGATCAGCAGCACTCATCTCCACCCCTGTACCTGGGCCGCTGCAAAGCTCATCCCAACCCACAGACTGGACCCCCCAAGTACCTCAGCAGCCTCCACAGCTTCCCAGGCGTCCAGGAATCTGATCCTCAGGTCCTGCCAGTGGCTCTCAAGCTCAGGACGCTCTGTGCACAAGATTTCACGCAGCATCTGTTCTTCTAGGATTTCCATGTTCATGCCCAGGTCCAGCACATTCAGCCCTTTCAGCAATTCGCAGCCTAGCACTTGGAATCACATGGGAGACGCTTAACCTCTTCCCCGTGGCAGAGCCAGGGGTGAGAGGCACAGGGAGTGTGGCTCCCTGCTACGGTCCTGAGCCCGCTCTGGGCCAGACTGAGTGAAGCTCAGGCCCTGGTGTTCCCACAAAGCTGTGCTGGCGACTTACCCACTGGGCCTCACCTTTTTCCAAAGAACTGAGGGGAAGGGTAGTGCTCAGATAGAGACAGAAGCCAGGCTGCAACTGGGGTGGGCACAGCTGTTCCCGCTGCAGTAGCCATTGCAGTTCTGGGCACTCTAGGCCCATCTCCATGTTGGTCAGTAGCACCGGCAGGCCTGCGAGGGGGAGGCAAGGACACCCTACCCACCATGCCAGCACCTGGGCACCCCCATGCACAAAATCGGGCTCCGATTTTGGCTCCCTCAGGGCTCTTCCACAGAGTTAGTGCCCAGGGTAGAGGCGGGGGCTGAGGTCAGACTGGGCTGTTGGAGTCCTGTGGGGCCACAGAGTACGGGGAGGACACAGGAGACACGTGGGTGCAGGGGATGAGTTCTCACCACCGGCAGCTGCCTCCCGGAGCTGAGGCCCCAGCTCTGGGTCAGCGCCTGAGAGGACTCGGGGTTCGGGAGGGGGCGGGGACTGAGTCGCAGTCCCCGCCCCCTCCTCCTGTTCTTTCTCCTCTTGCTCCTGTGGCGCTTCCTCTTCCTTGTTCTTCTCCGTGATTCCCCTTTCTCCTGCCTTCTGTTCTTTTGCCTTGTAACACTCGTCGCTCTCATCATCTTCGTCTTCCGGGTCCTCCTCTTTAGACTCTTTTCCTTGATTTCTCTTGAAGCCCTTCCCTGTGGCAGAAAGATGAAGAGGGGCTCTTCTCAGGGAGGGACTCAGGCTCCTGGGGAGCCCCGTTCACCCAAGGGCTCCAGCTCATGAAGGAAGTTCTGCGAGAAGACACCTTAGGAAAGTCACTTAAGCTCTCTGTGACACGATTTCGTCATCTGCAAAATGGGGTTGATAGTGGTGAGTACCTCATAGGGTTACTGTGAAGATGACATGGAACAATGCATACAAAGCACTCTGCTGGTACCTACCAAGCACTCAGTAAAGGGTAGCTCTCATTATTGCTACTCTAAAATTCCAGGGAGGGGTTCTAGTCACCCCTGAAATCAGCTCCATTTCTGCTTTCCTGTAGGTTGGTTAGAAGAGTCAGTGCATTTCCCTTTTTGCCTAAGCAAATTCTGTCACTAACAACGACAAGAGTCATCACTAGCATAGAGGTCATTGCCTGGAAGTAACAGCTGGTAGGAGAAAGGCCATAGACTGCGGCATTAGCCACGCCATGGACAGTGCTGTGCACCAGGTGGCTAGCTGACCAGCAGCCGTCTGCAGCCCCCTTCTCCTTTGCCTCCTCTACTGCAGGATCTGGAAAAGATAAATACTTATTTTTTTAATTGTCAAGAAATTTAAGAATTTTTTAAAATATTAAGTGTTCAAGAAGTGGGCAAGTGGAGGTTGCCAGGTCCACAATTTGGTGTGTTCGTTTCCTATTCCTTAACAAGTTACCACAAACTTAGCTAAAAACAACACCCCATTTATTATCTCTCACTTCAGTAGCTTAGAAGCCTGATCAGGCACTCTGCTCAGAGTTAACACTGGGCGAAAATCAAGGCTAAAATTGGGCTTCCTTGGTGGCGCAGTGGTTAAGAATCCGCCTGCCAGTGCAGGGGACACGGGTTCGAGCCCTGGTCTGGGAGGATCCCACATGCCGCGGAGCAACTAAGGCCGTGTGCCACAACTACTGAGCCTGCGCTCTAGAGCCCGCGAGCCTAGAGCCCACACTCTGCAACAAGCGAAGCCACCGCAAAGAGTAGCCCCCGCTCTCTGCAGCTAGAGAAAGCCCACGTGCAGCAACAAAGACTCAACTCAGCCAAAAATAAATAATTTTTTTAAAAAAAGGCTAAAATCACTGGGGCTGCAGTGCTCATCTGGGACTTGCGTGCTCTTCCAGGCTTACTATTTTGGAGTTTTTTGTTTGTTTTTGTTGTTTTATTGAAGTATAGCTTATTTACAATGTTGTGATAGTTTCAGGTGTACAGCAAAGTGATTCAGATATATATATATACACACACACACATATATACGTATATATATATTTATTCTTTTTCAGATTCTTTTCTATTATAGCTTATTATAAGATATTGAATATAATTTCCTGTGCTATACTGTAGGTCATTGTTGTTTATCTATTTTATATATAGTGGTGTGTATCTGTTAATCCCAAACTCCTAATTTATCCTCCCCATTCCTTCCCCTTTGGTAACCATAACTTTGTTTTCTATGTCTGTATGTCTATTTCTGTTTTGTAAATAAGTTTGTTTGTATGTTTTTTTATTGATTCCACATATAAGTGATGTCATATGATATTTGTCTTTGACTTGCTTCACTTAGTATGATAATCTCTAGGTCCATCCATGTTGCTGCAAATGGCATTATTTGTGCATGTATATATATATATATATATACACACACACACGCACACACACCCCACATCTTCTTTATCTGTCGATGGACATTTAGGTTGCTTCCATGTCTTGTCTATTGTAAATAGTGCCGCTATGCATACTGGGGTGCATATATCTTTTCAACAAGGGATTAATATCCAGAACATACAAACAGCTCATATAGCTCAATATCAAAAAACAAAAAACAGGGACTTCTCTGGTGGTGCAGCGGTTAAGAATCTGCCTGCCAATGCAGGGGACACGGGTTTGAGAGACTAATGTTTTTGAGAACTTATTATGTATTAGGCACTGTGTGAACTCTTTTTTCATGAATTATCTTACTTAATACTCATAACAATTTATGAGATGGGTATAATTAAGACCCTGATTTTATTGGCAAATAAACTTGGGCTAAGAGAGGTTAAATGCCTTGCCTGGGTCACACAGCTAGCAAAGGACAGATATTTGACCCAGATAGTCTGCTTATAAAGCCCCTGTTACAGGCAAATTTATTATACACCTTCTATTCTAGATGTCTATTGTTCTCACCAGTACAACCCTCAACCCCTTCTGGGAAATAAACACTCTCCCTTCCCCTAGAAAATGCTCCCTCCGATGCTCTACCCAGATGGGTCCCTGATCCAAGCAGGACCAATAGAAATATTTCCCCAGAATTCCTGAACATTGGATACATTCGGGTAGTAAAGCTCTGAGTTGTAGTTCAAGTTTCTAACAGTGCTGAGCAGATCAGGATGCGGAAGATCATGGTCAGCCACGTAGATTCAGAATCATTGCAATATGGGCCCAAAAATGTAAATGTGACCTAATTTATTAATATCATGTTGGCTGGGGACTTCCCTGGTGGTCCAGTGGGTAAGACTCCGTGCTCCCAATGCCGGGGGCCCGGGTTCGATCCCTGGTCAGGCGACTAGACCCCGCATGCATGCCGCAGCTAAGAGTCTGCATGCCGCGACTAAAAGATCCTGCGTGCCGCAACTAAAGATGCCGCATGCTGCAACCGAGACCCGGCAGAGCCAAAATAAATATTTTTTTAAAATATCATGTTGGCTGATGAAATCTGGGATACCCTGGCCATAAAAATTTAGTGTCTTCATTATGAAAGGGAAGAGCACATGTGGCTGAGAGTGTTGGGCAGCTCAGACACCCAAGATGCACTGTGTTTACTCTCCCTGGCTTTACCTCTGCCTTTGGTGGGACCTGTGGCCAAGCATCCAGTCTCTTTTAGAGGCAGTGGATTCAGCCAGATGAGGGCCTGGTTGCTGGGGTCAAGCAGCAGGGGCCAACGGCAACTGAAGTAGTGAGTGTAACTTCGCAGAAGCAGGCCTGCCAGGCGGGCTGACTTTGCCTGGGGCTTCAGGTCTCGGTCCCACTGTAACTGTTCCGATTCAGAGCTCAGCAAGGCCAGAAGGCTGAAGGGAGAGCGTGTGGAGAGCAGGGCTTTCTTTGGTGGCGTGATGACAGATTTCTGCATCTGCTTCAGTGCCTGTGCCACGTCATCTGGGCCCAGCGGCTCCTCACAGCCCCTGCAGAGAGCCAGCCACTTGTCGAGTAGCTCCTGGCGCCGCCTTGGTGGGAAGGGACCCAGGTAGCTGATGGCAGCTGAACACAAGACAGCATCTCCGAGCACAGTCGTGCTGTGCCCCTTCAACTTCTGGTGTGGAAGGGAAGACCAGAGGGTGTGTAGGCCGGCGGGGACGGTAGAGGCAGAGGGTCTGACAGAGAGGGAGTAAGGCAGGGTGTGGAGGAAAGCGTGGCAAGGAGGGCAGAGTGGGACAGAGGAAGGCAGTGAGGGCACGGGGGGAGCAGAGGACTGGGACTGTGGTGCAGAAATGAACTTTAGGGGGCAGCCTAGGAGGGGCTGGCTACCTGGAGCTCTGTAGTCCAGGAGTGCATGGGCGTGAGCAGTGCAGCTTTGATGGGCCACTTGTGATGATGGCCATGCTGAGCCTGACCGAGTTTCTCTGCCACATGCTTGTGGGAAGCCTGGGCATCTTCCAGCTTCTTGGACAGGGCCAAACTGTACGCTAGGATCTCCTGGGCCCGGAACTGGTACTGGCCCAGGCGGGCCTGCTCCCGAGCCAGTGTCGCCTCCGCCTGCTGCAACAGCAGGCCCGTGGGCAGTCCTCGGCGCTGTGCCAGCCCGTAGTCCAGAACGGCCCAGAGCCAGGCTGCCAGCCGTGCTGCAGGTGTGCTCACTGCTCGCAAGGCTGCATCGCTCATGCCTGGAGCTTTCAGAGCTAGGTTTAACTTTATCATCTCTGAGTCTGTCATCTTCTCCTTAGGGAAGAACACCAGCTCCTGGGAGAGTGTGTGTTAAGAAGGGTGGGGGAAGACATAGGTGCTCTGAACCTTGCCCCACAGCCTTGCCAAGTCTCCCCTCCATGCCTCCACTATCCTCCTCCATTGCGCCCCACATTCCCTACCTGATAAAAGTCCTCAGTGCATAACAGCTGCTTGGCACTGGCCCAGCCTGTTTCGCGGTGGAAGAGGTCACACAGAGCATCGGTCACCTGGACCACAGATTCTGGTGGCACTCGATAGCTCCGTATCTCCTCAAAGTCAGCCACCTGTAGCTGGCTCAGGGGCCCCAGGAATGCCTTGCCCATCTGAATGAGGAGAGATGGGCTCTTGACGTGAGCTCCCAGAAAGTCCTCTTTCTTCAATGTATTCCCAGGAGGGATCATCTTCTCCTAGGGTCCCCAAAGGGACCATACCCCAAGCCATCTTATTACTTTTACCCCCTCCCCCAGGAGACTTCATGACAAGTGAACCCATCCTCTCCTCTGGGCATCCGGTGAGGGGTTGTCCTCTTCCAAGAGAGGAGCAGTGCAGGGCAGGCAGCAGGGAGAGCCCACCTGCTCCAGGAAAGCCTCATGCTGGGCCTGCAGGGCATCCCGCTGCTTGGTCAGGTTCTCAATGAGGTTCTCCTGCTGCCGACACTCTGCCAGCTGCCACTTGTGCAGAAGCTTGTTTTGGTCTAGCTGCTGATGCAGTCTGCCAAGGCTCTGTGAACAGAGTTCAGGCTCTGTAGCTCTAGATCCCGGGCCAGGTGGGAAGACCCCAAGGGGAGACCCCATGGGCTTGGACC
This sequence comes from Neophocaena asiaeorientalis asiaeorientalis, assembly GCF_003031525.2. Lineage (NCBI taxonomy): Eukaryota > Metazoa > Chordata > Mammalia > Artiodactyla > Phocoenidae > Neophocaena > Neophocaena asiaeorientalis. Next base: position 7,485,573 of record NW_020174438.1, read on the forward strand.
CAGGCATACTCCTCACTCGATAGTCAGGGTGACCAAGTTGAACTCCAAATAGGCCACAGATACATGCTGAGCTCTGAAAGTGTCATTTTCTTATCTGTGAGTTATACATCTAGTAACGCAGCCCCGAGCGGGTGGGTGCTTCTCCTGACCTACCATACAGGCCCAGGAAATCTGAATCCAAAGCCTACACACTTGACCACTGGGCTACACTCTTCATCTTACTTGACCCATTAGTGGCATTTGCCACAGAAGGCAGCTCCTCCCTCTTGAACATTCTCCTCCCTTGACTTCCATGAGCCCACGTTCTTCTTTGGCTTTCTCCAACTTCTGTGGCTTCTCGTTCTGTCTCTTCCTGTGCCATCCCTTAAATATTTCTCAGAAATGCTTTCAGGGCCCCCTTCTCTTCTCAGCCTACACTTCTGGGCATCCTCCTTAATCTCGTGTCTCTGATTACCACTTATACCTTAACAACTTCCAAATCTGTATATCTAGCCAGATGCTTTCCCAAGACCCACACCCCCATATCCATCTGCTTAGTGGGAATCTCCTCTTTGGTGTCTCACAGGCCCCTCGGACTCCACGTGTCCAGAAGTGAACGTATTAGCTGTGCCTCGTCAGATCTCTTGCAATCGTACTCATCTGTTCATGTGTTCTTTTCTCAGAGAACCGTGGCAAAGTACATGGAAGTTTCCCAAGGAAGAAACCTAATTGTTACCCTGACTCCATCTCTTCTAGTCCCCCAGACCCAACCCATCTTCAAGGCCTTTTGGTTCCACCTCCAAAACGTCTCTCGTATCTACTCCCATCCCCCACGCCGTCATTCACGCCCATGCTCTCTCACTCCTGACCTCGGCACTGCCTTCCTAACTCCTACTCCCATCCTCTAACTGGCTTTTCATGCTGCAGCCTAATTGGTTTTCTCAAAGCCAAATATCATATCATCAGGTCCCTTAACACTTGCCACTTTTTTCATTGGGTTTACAATGCCTCCATGACCAGGAGGCCTCTACTCATCTTTCCAACCTCATTTCCTTTTCCTCTCCCAGCACTCTGCCCTCCAGCCATTCCTGACTTTCAGCTCCTCCAACGTGACACACATCCTCTTGCCTGTGGGCCTTTGCACCTGCTGTTACTTCAGCCTGTGACACTCTTCCCAAACCCTTTTATACGTAATCTTACCTAACCTTCAGGTATCGACCTTGACACTTCATTCATTTGTTTACGTATTTAAGGAATGCTCTTGAACACCTGCCATGTTCTACACGTGCCTCTGTGTTACATACTGTGTGGCACTGTGCTTTCTCTAGAAAGTCTTGATACTTCAGAGCACCCTGGACTTGCTCTGTCATAACACACTGTTTTGTAATCGCCTGCATGAGCCTATATCTTCCAGTAAACTAGGCACCACGTAGGCAAGGGCAGTGTCTTATCTTTCTTATTAGGAGGCAATCTAATACGTGATAACATTTATCGGGCTCTTGCTATGTGCCGGCACTTTGAAGTGCTTTACATGTAAGATCTCATTTAATTCTCATCCTAACCTCTCTGGATCTGAGTTTTCTCATCTGTAAAACGGAAGAAAGGATGGCCTCCTTAGAAAAGTTGAGGCGAAAATTCTGTCTACCTATCTAGATGTAAGCATAGATGTAGACATGGACAAAAATATTAATGAGTGCTCGGACAAAAAGTATGGAGTTCAATGAAGTTTTTTGAGTACAGTAATAAATAAATGAACCAACTGAATATGAGAGGGAAAAGAGATGGAGGGGCCCAGAATGACTCCTGGGATTTAGCTTAAATGACTAAATGGATGGTGGTGCCATTTCCTGAGGTAGACAATGTTGAAAGAAGTACACACCATTATGGCTGTTGAGTGAATGCCCCTGAGACTATGAAAATCTCATATCCAGATTTGGGGGTTCTTATGTCGTGCTCTGATGCAACTGACCCAGGGGTCAAAGAATAATAACACCCCTAAGCCATATCAACAATTCCTGGTATTATCCATTTTGGGAAAACGTAAGGCCCAAGACACGAAACTGGAATTTGGAAAACATGGGAAAGAGGACTCCTGTCCATCTATGAACTTCTCAATTTTTTTGCATCTCAACTGAGTCTTCATGTTTAATCTAAGCTAGTGATCCTTTGTGGCTGATGGTAGGTGGGCACCAGTACTATGAGGACTGCACAGAACATGTGTGGAGTAGATACATGTACTTAGACACAACGTAAGCCATGCCCCTGGAGTCGCGCAACACTGGATGACAGCCCCGAGGGCACCCATCAGGAGAGGCAGGTTAGGCATTGGGAGCTGGAAGCCCTGAAAGTCCAGTAGAAAGTAACTCAGATTATCTGCTCATAAGCTGATCACTAGTTTACTTCACTGTAGCTATCCCTGAAACTTCATCAGAAAGTCTCGCGTAGGGCTTCCCTAGTGGCGCACTGGTTGAGAGTCCGCCTGCCGATGCAGGGGACACGGGTTCGTGCCCTGGTCCGGGTAGATCCCACATGCCGCGGAGCCGCTGGGCCCGTGAGCCATGGCTGCTGGGCCTGCGCGTCCGGAGCCTGTGCTCCGCAACGGGAGAGGCCACAGCAGTGAGAGGCCCGCGTACCTCAAAAAAAAAAAAAAATCTTGTGTAGCAGGAAGGAAAAAGAAAATGCTATTTCAGAATTCCTCTTATTAAAAACAAAAGAAAAAAGTCTCTTTATTTTAGGAAAACACTATTAACTAAGAGTGTTTGGCTACAGAAGGTGTGATGACCCCATTGCTACCAGTTTTAGCCAGATATGAGCGGTTTGTTTATTCAAAGAAGAAAATTGCTCTGTATAAGAAAGCAACAGGATTTAGGGTTTGGACTAGAAGGAAAAATCTCTTATTACATGAGCACTGTATTTGGGGAGCTCTAAAGGGAAAGTGGGGTGGCTGAATAGCATTGCGGAACAGTATTGTGGAGATGGGAGGAGGATAGAAAAGTCCGTCACTAGCAAATGCCCTGTAGAGGAAGGTGACGGAGAAAAATTCAGGACACTGAGGTCTAGTATGACATTTAATCTCTTTCTGGCTCTGTTCTAGAATGTAAATGGCCCCCACAGCCATCTCCCATCCGCTGTACATAACAGTGTATATTTTAATATATACAGTGTATATATTTGTGTATTTGGTGCTTTTGTGGAAGGAAGCCGTGCAGGGACAAAGCAGCATGGGAAGAGAGGACAGCTACAGGAGGTGTGCCAACTAGCAGTGATAGAGAATCCAGGAGAAGAGGATTACAATGAGAGGGGACCATGAGGATGTAATCCTGCCCCATCCCCAATGGGGATCTCTTGGGGAGCATACTGAAATTCACACAGTCAAGGTACTAGGGACAACAAGAAGCGGACACTTGGATTTCACGTGTTTAGAGGAACCAGCCCGATCTCAGCTGCGCCATGGGGAACTTTGAGCCTGAGCTCTAAAGGAGGAGGTGGCAGGAACTAGAGAGATCCCCTGGGGAAAGGGGGACTCTCAGGAGACAAGAACTAAGGTTCAGTCTGTATGGTTCCTCCGAAGTCCCCGGTTGGGCTCCCACTTGGACCCTGCTGTGCATGCCTCAAAATCCTCTCCCCTTTACCTTGCGGGAGTCTTTCAGCTGCTTCTCCAAGCTGACGACCAGGTTGGTGTGGGCACTGTGCTGCTCAGTCAGCATCCTCAGATTTCCCAGGGCATCCTGGATCCTGAAGACAAAGTGTGCCAGTGAGTGGACCTGAGGGAGCAGGAGGAGGTACAGGGGAGGGAGTGGGGCCACTCACCGCTGGGCCTTGTTCCTGATCTGCAGGGTCATCTGTTGCTGCAACAGCACGAAGTTGTCCAGGAAGTCCAGGAAGGTCTTGGGGGTGACGAGAGGCAATTCCGGGCACAGGTGCCCGTGGTAGCTGGCAGCCGAAAGGTGGATGAGAGCCATGGATTTGGCCACACTGGGAATTGAGGCCCGAAGGTCTGGGCACTTCAAGAAGTCTGCAACAGGCATGGCTTTAGCCTGGACTTGTGAGTTCGTAGGGGAAGAAATGACAGAGACCCTCTCCTGGCTCAGGAAGGAGGGCAGAAGAGGGGAAGGGGGCTCAACTAGGTTCCGGAGAGAGAGACTGACCTAAGTAATAATCCTCTTTAGAACCTGGTCAAGATGAGTGGCAAGGACAGGTAAAAAGGGCTCACCGTCATCAAGGGGTGGGCTCTGAGCCCCCTCCAGATGGTGCTGGGCCACACTGACCAGGGAATCCTGGTCCCAGGGTTCGTAGCAGTCGGTGCTGGCGATGGCCAGTTGAAGGAGCCTCAGGAAAAGGGTGGAAGGCAGCTGTTTGTGGGCCTGGTCATCTCCGATCAGGATGAACATGTGCAGGTGGCTGCACACCTGCTGGTAGAACCTGTGGGGCAGGAGCTCAGATACCGTCCTCCCCTTTATCCCTATTTGCCCAACCTGATGCCTCAGCCCTGCTCTCTGTGTCCTCACAGCAGCCCTTAGGTTGTGTGGGGGATTTGGGCCTTTGGCCAGGGTGGGGCAAGGGCAAGGGCAGAGCAGCCCCTAGCTTGGGGTTCTTGGCCTCACCTCTGCAACAGCATTTCCTTCTTGACGTTCTGTCTGACACTAAGGTTGTCCCTGGGGAGATGTTCTTCAATGTTGTCCAGGTCTGCCTCTGTGTACTGGTCAGGGAACCTGCCTGAGGTTGCCAGGGCCAGCAGGCGATGAAGGGTAGTGAGATCCACACCCTTGGGCACCAGCAGGGCCACTGGCTGGCCTAACACGCCAGCATGCCAGCTGGCGTCCCGCAGACACTGGAGAACGGCCTCCTCTGATCCACGTGGCAGATGGAAGAGGCGGGACTGACAAATGCTAGCAGCCAGAGTGACGGCAGTACGGCGCCCAGTCCCCTGAGCCCCTGAGAGCAACAGGCCATGCTGCCTGGGCCTGGCTAGCACCCGGACCAGGCGGGCCACATGCTGGGCCATCGAGCGGCACCGGGCCAGGTGGGGGCTCAGCTTCAGCTGAGCAGCTGATGTGGCCAGCTGCTCCTCCAGGCTCACCCACTGCCGTTCCAGGTACAGGTGGGAGCTCTCCGAGCTGGACCGCAGTGTCAGTTCCTGACTGAAGACCAGGTCTGAGGGCTTTTCCTGGGGGCAGAGCAGTAGCGCCGGGAGCAACAGCGGGGAGATCACGTCTACCTGGCTTGTCTTCTGCCACCAGTTCTTGGTTCTATTATTCAGCTGGAGTTTGCAGTTGGAGGTCCTTGTGCCTTCCTCCTGGCTTATATTCTGACTTAGGCTCCCTGTGGCCACCCTCCTTACTGGTGCTCTGGACGGCGCTGAATCATTGGACACGGAGCCTGTGCAGACCTGCAGGCCGTACGGGTCCTCGTCCTCCTCGGTCTCACTGCCGCTGTCGCTCAGGTCCCCCCACTGGGCCAGCTCCCCTTCGGACTCCACTCCAGGCACCTGCTCTTCCCCCTCCTCCTCCTCGTAGCCCTTGCCCAGGCTCGGGGGCGCTGGCCCACAGCAGAAGACATTCTGAGCTACCTCTAGGAGCAGGTTGGCACAGAAGGAGCGTTCCCCGGGGCTGCCCAGCTGGTCACAAAAGGTTCTCTGTGCCTCATGCAACCAAAGACGCACTATGCTCCACGTGGCCATCGTGACTGCCAGGCGGGCGCCGCAGAGGCCGGACACCCGGCGCAGGTGCTCCTGGAGGTTGGGACAATCCACAAAAGCCCGGGAGCCCACCCTGCTGGGCAGCAGCTGCAGGCTGCCCAGCAGCTGGCTCACAGAGTGCAGGGAGAAGCGGTAGTGTGGGCGGAGGGGTGAGGGCAGAAAGCACTTGCGCACCGCCTCCCAGGCCTCCGCCGACGCCTGGACCAGGGCTCTTGCTAGAACGCTCTCCCGCTCCACAGAGGGAAAGCTTTCGAGCCAGGCCTGGATGCTGGGCACGTGCCTGCTCAGCAGCGTGGCCAGGGTCACGCTGCCCAGGGCCAGCACGGTGAAGAGCCGAGAGAGGCGTGGGCACAGCGGGAGCTCGCAGAAGCCTGGCACTGTGGCAGTGGCAAGGAAGTTGACTATAGGCTGCAGCGTCTGCACTTCCAAGGTGCTGTGGGCGTACACGGTGCCGTCTAGGGCCTGGCGCAGAGTCTCCAACACTGGCTGACAGCTCTTCTCTGGGTCTGCGGGCCGTGAAGAGTAACAGAGAGAACAGGCGTAAGTCCGCATGACAGTGTCACCCCACTCTTCCTCTCCCTGCCTCACTGGGACTGCTCCTGGCACACACGGGGTTCTAAGGAATTTTATGCATCTGGTGTGTTGGGACTTGGTAAGTTCTTCTCTCTCCCTTGCACTCTCCTTAGGAGTGAGTGATTTTTTTCCCCGTCTTCTGCCCCAAATCCTACCTCTAAGACCAATTACATATTCCTTAACTGAAGGTTAATGAGTAGGAAGGTTTGGAAACCGAGACTGGTGGAAACATGCTCAGAGTGGGATGGAAGAGGCAGGCTAGTAAACGTACAGTCATAAAACCATATTTGTCATAGATTTTTGTACAGAGCACAGGATGAGTATCGAACCTAGCCTGGAGGCCCAGACTTCCTGGAGGAGATACTGCCTGAGATTATTTGTAAAGAATAAGGAGGATTTAGCTAGATAAACGCAGGAGAGAAGGCCGAGAGGATGGCGATCCCAGAGGCTAGAGGAAACCTAACTTATTGGATGCCTGCGTTACAAAGTTGAATCCAGTTAGAGGACAGAGCATAAAAATCTACAGAAGAAAGACTCATCACAAGAAACCTTGAAGAGCATTTGCCAGAGCTCCCGGTAATGACTGCCTGAACCAGGGAAGATGGAATGGAAATAGGTGGAGAGGTTTGAGAGATACTTGGGAGGCAAAATTAAGACACATGGTGACTGGATATTGGTGAGGGAGGGGAAGATGTCAACAAGATTTCTGGCTACAGGGACTGGATGGATGGTGGCACCAGGTACTGAGAGGGCACATGAGAGCAGGGTTTTGGGGGAGGATGATGAGTTCAGAGTTGGATCTGTGGTCTCAGTGGGACAACCAGGTAGAGATATATAGCAGACTGTTAGATAAACAGATCTGGTGCTTAGAAGAGGATCTTGGAGATGGAGATTTAGCAGTCAGAGCATAGAGATGGTGGATGAGGCCATGCAAAGGACAGGATTATTCAGGGAGCGTACGTAGACTGAGAAGATATTAAGAATGGAACACTGAAGTTTGGTCTGTAGGTATATGTTTGAGAGTCGAATACTGCTAGGGCTTATCCAGTCTCAAGAGACGACAATGACACCTTCCCTCCTCCCAGCTCCTCACCGGAAGCAGCCAGGTGCAGATCTTCCAGCAGGAAGAGGAGAAAGCCTTTGGAATCCACGTGCCGCCCAGGCCACGGGCTGGCTTGTGATTGGCCCTGGACCCCCCGGCTCAGCAGGAGGCGAAGGTGGGTGGGACTGACGGCAGGGTGGATGGGGCTGGATGTGTAAGGGTGCTGTGGCTCCACTAGCACCTCCACAAAGGCTGACTTCCCCGTGGCTGCCTCTCCAGCCAGCAGCACCGGGTGTCCCTCTGACAGAAGCAGGTCCACCACGTACAAGAGCCGTTCGGTCTACAGGACAGGAGCAGGGCTTACTGTGGCAGCTCCAGGTTAGCACAGTAATCTAGCCGAAAGTAAAGGTCTAGGAATCTTGTATTAAAGCTGTATTTGCAGAACACTGCATGCATTCTGGAGACTGTGAAAACATTTCAAGGAACGGGAGCAGGTAGGCCTAAGACATGGACCGCCCCAGGATATCTCTTTGAGCCCCAACCCCAGCTACTGCCCCACTGTTCTCACACCTGAGGAGAAGGGTTGAAGGTGCCCTGAGTTCCCTTGATGCGGCTGCCTAGGTATTGGCCAGTGAAGGGGGCCAGCGTCCCATCTTCAGGGCATACATGTAGATCAAACACCAAGGCTGAGGCTGGTAGCTCAGGGTAGTTGGAGAGGCAGCTAATAGAATCCCTCAGGAAGGTATCAAAGAGGGGCCAGAGCCTGCTCAGATGGACATACAGGCAAAAGTGTCAGACAGTAACAACAGTTCCATTTGTGATACACTCACACACTCCACCCTCCCCCAACAGTGTCACCTGGGTTTTGACTCCCATGGGCCACTCACTCCATCTCAGCCCTCTGCATCCCCCATCCCCCATCCCTGTAGATACCTGGAGGGAAGGTGGGCTCCAAAGCCCCAGATCAAAGCAAAAAGAAAGCTGCTGACAGCCAGCAAGTGCTCCCTGCCCTTACTAGGCACAGCGCCACTGTCAACCTGGTACTGGTGCGGAGAGCTGCTTTTCGAGGACTTGAAGCTTCGGGCCACAGGATCACTATAGCTGAGGTCCTCTGCAAAGGTCACCATGGCCAGAATCGGAGCCCCAGGAGGAAAAAGGGGAGGGAGTTGGGGGAAGAGAGTAGGGGTTGGCTATTACTTTTCCCTTTCAGTCCCCAGGCCCAAGTCCACCTAAGAACCTGGGCCACAGGCTCGAGCTATATCCCAGCTATCCTCAAGTCCACATAGCTCTCAAATCAGCCCTTCCCTTCACCTGGGATATAGGCCGCCTCCTTCTCATCTATGCGCAGGTGTGGGTCAAGCAGACAACGCAAGATGCGGGCGAAGCTGGTGACTTCAGCCACACCTGGGCAAGCGGCCTGCTGCCCATGTACCTGCAGCAGGGAGCTGGCACCCTGGCAGGTGAGGAATCGGAATGTTGCAGGCACCAGCACTTCTGCCAGGTGGTTGAGTTCAGTGACAGTCTGGAGCTGCAGGTGGTACTCCTGGGGCAGGGCTGCCATCAGGACGCTCAGCATACCCTGCCAAGTCTGCTCCCCACGGCACCAGACTAGGGCACAATGGCCCACCACTGTGGGAGACATGTCTGTTGCATCTCCCACCTCCATCAAAAGAAAAGTACCTGGGGGTCGTGCTATTTGCTGACCATTGGGGAGGCTAAGCTGGGGGGGGTCACCCAGGAGGCAAGTGATGGAGTCCAGCCAAGCACCACCGGAAGCCCCATCACATATTATCCAGTGATGAATCCCCACTGATTCCTGCACCTGCCCCCTTGGGCCCACAGTCTTACACCGACTGGCTTCACGAAGCAGCCTGGGGAAGACACCATGGTGCCAGCAGGGTCCCTCCAGCCATCCCAGGAACTCCTGGGGGCTGAAGACACTGGGATACAGGTGAGTAATTTCCACAGGCTGGCAGCAGCTCTGGGTCGAGGGGTGCTCCATGGCTGCCAACCAATTCTGGATCTTAAATAAGCTGCGCCAACATGTGGTCTTGCCGCTGCCTGCGGGTCCCAGGAGCAAGACACCTGAGGCCTGGCCCAGGGCCTGACTCAGCTGCTCCAAGGACCCCAAAATATCAGGGCTGGGATGCAGGCCTCCTTGCTGCAACTCCTCCACCAGCAGTGATTTCCTCAGCCTGGAGGCTCTAGGCTCTGCCAGCACCTCGCTGGCGGTAGGGAAGAGCCCACAGAGCAGCTTTTGGAGGTTGCGCAGGTGGACCCCATCCAGGATGCTGAACGGTGGGGAGCGCAGCAGGGCACGCAGTAGGGCGGCTTCCTCGATGGCGGCTAGGCTGCAGGGCTGCTCGGACTCGGGATCCTCCTTGGTCACGTTTAGAGCCTGTATCATGTCTTCCAGCACCTTCTTGAGCAGGGGCAAGCGGCAGGGCAGGGGCCCAGGCACCAGCTCACACTCAAGGGAGAGGAATTCGGATAGGCGGGTAGCCATGCGGGAGGCGCCCCGTATCCCCGCACCCAGCAGGGTCAGCTCTGCCACTTGCCGCAGGTCAGGCAGTGTCAATGCCACAGGCCTCAGTAGTTGGCGCAGGTTGGCAGGCACGGCAGGGCTCAGGGCACGCAGTGTCAGGAGACAGCCGTAGCCAAGGCGCATGTCCACGTGATGTTTCTCAAAGAAGCCACTGCCAAGGAGCTGGGGGTGGGTGGGGTCGACGGTGCTGGTACTTCGGGAAGCTTCCTGGTACAGGGGGGCATAGAGGTGGCGCAGTTTGGCCAAGCGCTGGCCCAGGGCAGAGAGTAAGCCAAGGGGCAAGTGCTGAGCTGCTTCTAACAGGAGCCAGGCACCACCCTGCAGGGCACCGTTCAGGTAATTGCTCAGGCTCTGGGCCTCTATCTGAGGCAAGCAGGGCACCACCACCAGCTGGCGCCCCAGGGCCTGCGCTAGCGTCTTCACCATAGCTGCCTTGCCCACACCATCAGGGCCCAGTAGGGTCCCACAGGCCACCTCTTCCAGGGCCAATAACAGCACTAGGGCCGGCCGCTCAGGAAGCAGGCTGGGTAGAGACCCCAGTCTGGGACCCAGGTACTCGTAATTGTACAGGAAAGACCGACCCAGCACATCTATCCAGCATGCAGCTGGTGACAGAGAAGTCTCAGTAGGTGCGAGAGACTTGGGACTCTGCAGGGGGCTTTGGGGAGTGGTGTGGGGTGAAGCCAGGCGGTACTTGAGTTGGCGGGCCCAGTGGAAGTCCGTCAGATCACTGACCTGGCGCTCCTGCAGCAGCTGTGCTATATCCCGGTGAGTCACTGTCATGACCAACAGGGCACTGAGCAGGCTGGTCTGGCGGACAGAGGGCAGGGGCTGCTCACCCTGAGAGGCCCTCCGGGCCCGCAAAAAATTCACCAGCACGTCAAGCTTGCGCACGTGCATGGGGACCGCGGCCAGGGCCTTCCCTTCAAGCAGAGCCTCCTCCATGTTGGCCCGCCATACCACCTCCTCTGCCACCAGGACACACTGCCACGGGAAGGCCTGGACTAGGTCCAGCCAGTGCTGGACATACATCTGCGGGGGCAACTGGCTCTGCTGGGGCAGCTGCCTGAAGGCCTTGTCTAGGGACGGGCCCAGAGCAAGACGGGCAGCCACACAGTCCTGCAGCAAGTGCACCAGGGCCAGACGCAGACCCTGCTCCAGGGAGGCCAGCCACCTGGGGAGATCTGAATGCAGAGGAAGGGACCCGGGCAGCTTCACCTCCTCCCCACCTGCCCCGAGCACTGCAAGTGCCTCCAACTGAGTCTGTGGGCTTGGGCTTGACTCCCGGTCATCCGTGTTTCTAGCAGTTCGGCTGGACTTGAAGCTCACGGCATGCACGTGAGGGAAACAGCGTCGTGCCCATAGCTGGGCCTCACAGGACTCCAGCGGGGCAGCTAGCAGGGCCACCAGCTCACTGCCACTGAGGAAGAAGAGGCGGGGGAAGTGAGCACATATGGCATAGAGCACGCTCTCCAGAGCCACGATGATGCCCTCCAGCTCCACGGAGCCTGCTTGCAGCAGCTGTTGCAGCTGCTGGCCTTGGAAAGAAGGGCTCCGCTTGGCACTGGGCACTATAAGTGACAGAACCAGGGGGTCAGCTACAGAGATCCTCATCAGGGTCCGATACTGTTCGTCCGTGGCCTCGAAACGGGAGCGCTGTGGTGAGAGAGAAGGTAAGAGTGAGGGCGGCATCCCCCTCCCGCCCTGAGCCCCACTGTCCAGTAGCACTTGTCCACCCTGCCACACACCCCCTTCCCTACCAGGTCAGAACTAGGAAACTGGATCTTCATCTCATGCAGAACTTTATTCAAAAAGATCCACTTCTGCTGGAAAGTCACCCACACCTGCAGCAGGGCACCTGTGAGAAGCAGCCAGGGGAACACTGGAGGGAGACTAGGGTTCCAGCTTCTGCAAGGGGGTCCAGCCTGCTCCTGCCCTCTTGGGATGCCCCACTCCCAAAAAACTCTGCTCAGCAGGACCCAGGGACCTTGCTCGAAGGAGAGAAAACCTGCAGCGTGAATAAAGACCTGGTCACTTCAGCCCAAGAAGTGACCCTGAAGGAGGTCCTCACTCTGTCCTCACCCACCCCCGACCTCTCTCCCCGTCTTTCTGGGCCATCTCACCTCAGGACCCACCCATCAGCCCAGCTAGAGGCCTGCACTCACTCAGGCCATGCATGATAGTCACCCACTCCAAAGCCATTTGGTTTAAGTCTCCTGACTTCTGGGTGGCCAGGAACTTGAACAACACCTGAAGACTTTCCTGGACAGAATCCTGCAGGTTGCTGTAATCTAAGGAAGAGTGGGCTCGAGCTGAGCTGAGCTGGCAGTCAGATGGGGCAAGGGCAGGGGTGACTGATACCCAAAATACACTGAAACTCACAGATCTCAAACCACTCTCTAGAAGACACAAACTTTTTGGCTTCTACTAGTTGAACCTAGTATGCTCGCCAAGAGTCAGAGTGTGTTTGCAAACTTGTTTACGTGAGTTCCGTTTGTGTGAGTTATAATTTTAATTACAGAATTTAATCTTATATCATGTTAACCACTGAAATATGGGTGGCAAAATAGTTGCTGGTTCTATGGAAACTATGGAAGGGCTTCAGTAAGCCAATAAAAACATGATATTAAATTAGATATAGGCAAGGCGATTTTTTAAGATTGTGAAATTATAATAAAAATCTAGAAAAGTTCTGGATTCAGATGGCTTTACAAGTGTCCTCACGTCACTTCTCAACTTTACAGAAACTGAAAGTGGAAATAGCAGATGATGTATTAACGCAAGAAAGGCAGTGAGGAGCTTCTATCACTTGACTGCAAATCAAAGAAAACCTCGTCTTTAGATTAAAAGGTTAGTAAATAAATGTACATTATATGATTTAAGCTAAAATAAAAATCTTAAGTCATGTATGCATATTTTATGATTTCCCCGTTTAACTAACTTTTTGAATTTGCCAGTTGGGTTTCAATTAGGCTGGATAAGAGAATTTCTCCTTTACTTCCCTAATTATACCATCTTGAGTGCCTGTACACATGCTGCTCCCTCTGAGTGGCATGCCCTTCTCCCCTTGCAAACTTGGCAAACGCCTACTCCTTCAGAAGTCAGAATGAGGCCTTTGCCTACGGGAAGGGAAGATTTCTCTAACTCTCCCGGTCCTTTGATGTTGGTCCTCTTTCTGAGATGCTACTGCCCTCAGTTAGGTGCTCTGTCATGCACCTGTCTCTGTTCTCTTGTCCCTCTCTCACTGGACTGGGAGTCCGCAAGGGACGGGACTTCAGTCTGTAAATCTCAGAGTCCCCCGCCTTTGGTTCAGAAGAGGCAGGTGAGTTTGATGAGGGAATGACAAAGGGATTAATGAGTGGGTGCAGTCTAGAGGACAGAGCATTGAAAGCTGGAGAGACGTGACCACGAGGAATTTCTTAGCACACCCAGAAAGGGGAGGACCTTTGCTGAAGAGGCCAGGCATTGGGTGGGAGGGAGTGGATGGGGGGCTCCCAAGAAGATTAAGACTGTACGAGGGCTACATGGAAGATATTGTCTCAGAACAGACTGATGGCTCAGGCTGTCCAGGGGGGAGGGGGCCCTGGCTAGAGAAGCCAGATCTGGCAGGGCTGGGGGGATGAACACGTTCCCCAGCAGCAGGGGCTTTCACTGGGCCACGAGGGCTGGGTCTCACCTGAAAGGATGAAGGTGCCACTATCCTTGCCCACCACCCGCCACTGGGGGCTGCGGGGCGCTTGTCTCTTGGAGCGCTCTGAAGCTGGGGGCTCATACGGCACATGCAGGATGAAGTGGAGCAGTCGCAGCTGTCGGGCTTCCCAGGCCCGCTGCAGCTGCAGTAGGGCCTCCCGGGCATGAGTCCGTATGTTTTCACACCGCCAGATCTGGAAGAGTTGGGTCTCAGGAACCAGGACTGGCTAATGGCTCAGGGGATAGCCTTGGAGCCGGGACTCAAGGGCCAGGGCCCAGGAGAGTGGAGGTCTCAGAGATGGAGAGTGGGACCATCAGGCTTCAAAGACAGGCCGCCAGCATCACACTGTGACCTAGGGCTGCTGCCCTGAAACCCACTTTTTTGCAAGGCTCCAGCTGAGCAGACAACGCCTCAGTCACAGCTCATGCTCTTCTGGGCCAGGGGACATCTGCCATCCTGTGTGCCCACAGCTTCAGGGCTGCCACCCACTTCCTTCCCCTGGGAGGGAAGGGACATACTTTCCATCACAGAGTGTCTGGAACTACCCATCAGATCCCCATACCCTCCAGGCAGGCTAGCAATCTCAACCCCACCCCACTACAAGCCAATACCCACTGTCCCCCTTGTCTCAAGGGGCTGCTAAGCCTTAACTGGCTCTATTAGAGCTTAGCAAACAGGCCCTGGGCTTGGACCACCTTTCCTCTGTGGGTGCAGAGCGGGGATGAGCCCACCTGGTTGATTCGATCTGTAAACTCCAGCAGGGGACAAGAGAGCAGCTGGCCCACTGTTAGGAGCTCTATGTTTTGGAGATCGCCTAACCCTAAGCCTGGAGTGGGAGGGACAACAAGTCAGAGCAACTCTCCGTCTTTGGCAGAGTCCAGCCCAGCCCAGCCCAGCTCCCAGACAGCACGACACAGAGGCAAGGGCCCAGAACCTAAGGTCCAGAGCACAATTCAGAGTCCAGAGGTAAGACTCCAGCCCAGCCCAGCCCAAGTCAGCAGAGAGGACCCACATGGTAGTGTGAGAGGTTAAGAATGTTTGTCCCTGTGGGGGAAAGGAGGCTGTGGTCCGTGAGGGAAGGCCAGGGCAACCTGGGGAGGAAAGGTGTTTCCAAAAAGAGCAATAGGGAACTTAGTTGTCCCATTGTTCAAACCCTACGTCCTTCCCTTCCCCTCCCTTCTGACTCTACCCAAACCCACCTCGCAGGAGGGCTTGCAAGTTGACGTTCTGCAGCTGGAGGCTGCCCAGCCTGGTGAGCAATGGCAGGAGGCTGCGGAACTCCTCCAGCACGTGCATGCAGCGCTGCAGAACTGGGCTGTGGAGCCCCGGGGTTGCACTCATCTGGGCTGCCTCTGTGAGCCAGCCATCTGTCTTCTCCTGGGCCATAGCCAGATTGAACTGTAGGGAGAAAGGCACATTGGCAGCTGGAGACCCTTCCCCACCCCGCGCCATGCAGACTCTCCACTCCCAGGCAGGGGGTCCAAGGAGGGTGTCAGCACCTTGGCAAAAGCCATGCACTTCCATTCGCTGATATTTTCAGAGATGACTCGGTACAGGTGCCAGATGCACTGCTGCTGCACAATAGGACGGGTCCCACAGACTGGCAAGGGCACAGGACTCTCGTCCCCTGTGGGATAGGGCTTGCTGAGGCCTAGGCCATGTGCAGGGCTGGGGGTGGGGGCAGGATGGGGGATGGTCAGTCAAGAGCCCATAATGACAGAAGGGAGGGTCCTAAAAGTGCCAGGGACGGGGCGGGTGTGGTTGTCCAAAATTGTTCAGTACAGTAATCCAAGGGAGAGTTAGTCCAAGGAAGGAATATCTAGGAAAATGTGACAGTGATGAAAGGGAAGGATTCCTCTTCTATTAGTCTCTGTCTCACTTATGCCACTCTGGCCACACCACACTCTTTACTATTGCTCAGATACACCAGGCATGCTCCCTCCTGCTGAGGGCCTTTGACGGGCAGTTCATTCTTCCTGGAACACACTTCCCCTAGAAAACCACATGGCTCACTCCCTCACCACATTCAAGTCCTTGCTCAGATATCACCTTCCGAATGAGGCCTACGCAGCCCACCTCATTAAGAACTGCTAGCCACCCTCCCTGGCATTCCCAGCCCCTCCTAACCTGCTCTACTTTTTTTCTATACCATTTGTCACTTTCTAACATATTCCATCATTTGGTGATATTTTATGTTTATTATTTGTTGTCTTTCTCTCCCAGCTAGAATGTTCAGTTCATGAGGGCAAGGGTTTTTTTTTTTTTTTTTTTTGCAAACCACTGCGCCACCAGGGAAGCCCAGGGCAAGGGTTTTGTCATTTGTTCACTGATATACTTCACGCATGGTGCACAGTAGGCACTCAACAAATATGTGTTGGACAAACGAATGAGTTCAGTGAGATGCATGTGAAAAAGGATCTGGCCCACAGGGAGGACCATAGGGGCAAATGGTGACGCTCCCTATCGTGTCTGTCTCTGGCCATCATTCCCTCCCTTCGTCTCACAAGCTTCTGCATTAGTTCTTAACCAAAATTTATATTCCTTTTTGAGATATGTGTCAAAAATAATTTGTTATTAATAATAATTATAGTACTGAGGTTTGCAATTTACTGAAAAGACATCAGACCAGATTCAAGAATATTGCAATAAAACTGTCGTCCTCATTCACTTGAATTCCACTGTACCTTCTTGAGTGAGAGCAAAAGCAAAAAAGCTACACCCAAATGCTGAGAATCACGCATGTTACATGATGCATCATCCGTCATGGAGGTCTGAGGATCGCGAGGCCATCAGAGCTCTGATCGAACCAAAAAACAAAACCAAACCCAGAAACCACACATACGAAGTCAATTAAACTCTTTAATCAAATCTTCTTTCCTCTGAACTCAAAAGATCCAGCTAGAAACCCATATAATCTTTTTTGTTTTGGCTGCGCCACGAGGCTTGAGGATCTCAGTTCCCAGACCAGGGACTGAACCCGGGCCAGAGCAGTGAGAGAGTTCCGAAGCCTCACCACAAGACCCCCAGGGAACTCCCCCCATATGGTGTTAGATAGCTGTTGTCTTAACATTAAATATCGAACAAGTAAAGAACTCTCTTTGTAAGAAGGAGCAGACATAGTATCTCCAGACACACGAGAAGATAAAGACAAACTTGAGGATTATCTATTTCGTAAATTCCATTGCATTTTAAAACTTTTTATTTGGAAATGCTATCAAACTTTTTAAAGTTGCAAAAAAAAAATAGTAAAAAGAATTCCTGTATACCTTTTATCAAGATCACCTTTTGTTAACATTTTACCCATTCTCTTTACCATTTGTGTTTATGTGCTCTGTGGGTGTCTGGGCAGGTGTGTATACACACACAAACGCATAATTCTTCTCTGAACTATTTAAACTAAGTTACATATATCATGTCCCTTTACCCCTGAATACTCAAGTGTGTATTTCCTAAAAAAGGGATATTCTCTTCTACAACATTGGTACAATTATCAACTTCATATATTACACTGACATAATACTTTTATCTGATCTATTGTCTATATTTCAATTTTGTCAGTTGGCCTAGTAACGTCCTCTATAGCATTTTTTCCCCCTGAAGTACAGCAGACAGTCTAGGGTCAAGTACCATATTTACTTGTCATGTCTCCTCAACTTCTTTTAATCTGGAACATTCCCCACAGTCTTTTGTAACATAGACATTTTTGAAGTAGACAGTCCCCTTTCTCCCTTTTTTGTTAACAGAAAGTTTCTTGTGCTGTGTTTGTATGCTTCTTTTCATGGCTGAGTTTGTAAAATCACTCCCAGCTGGACTGTTGAATCGGTAATGTTGTGTCCTCTGGGTATCACGTCTGGAGGTACGTGATGTCCATTTGTGTCTCATCTGTCCCTCATTGGAGATATTAATTTTGATCACCTTCAAAATGTTGCCCAATTTCTCCACTGAATTATTACCTTTGCAACTAATAAGTAGTCTCTGAGGGAGACTCTCTAAGACCGTGCAAATATTCTGTTCCTCATCAAATTTGCCCCCAAATTTGGCATTCGTTGATGATCTTCACCCAATCCAATATTTACCATGGTGGTTAGCAAAATGATGGTGTTCTCTCTCCAGCCCTCCCTTCACACTGCCCAGCTGGCTCTGGCATTCTACTGTAAACACAAGTCCTCATTTCTCCCTCGCTGATTTATCATCTACTTAGTACTAGTATGGATAATACATTCCTGTTTTTTTCAGTAGTTTACTTTGTACTTACCCTGGTGGTCAAATTGTCCCAGATTTGTCCAGTTGGCATCCCTTCTGTGTCCTTGTGCCATGTCCCATCACTTTTATCAGGACTTTTTTTTTTGCGGTACGCGGGCCTCTCACTGTTGTGGCCTCTCCTGTTGCGGCGCACAGGCTCCGGACGCGCAGGCTCAGCGGCCATGGCTCACGGGCCCAGCCGCTCCGCGGCATGTGGGATCATCCCAGACCGGGGCATGAACCCGTGTCCCCTGCATCGGCAGGCGGACTCTCAACCACTGCGCCATCAGGGAAGCCCATATCCCATCACTTTTAAAAAGAACTTAACACTTCCTTACTTTCTGGCTTAAAAAGATATTCCACTCTCATCTTGTAGCTACCCTGCCGTGGCCCTGGAATCATTCATTCTCTGAGGAGCCCTGATTTCGTTTAGTGGGGAATGGTATCTGGGCACAACGTGGCTCCTTGCTATTGGAGTGTATCTCCTTCTTGGACTCTTCAGTAGACAGAGCTGGGAAGTATGTTCATGTATATATACTCATATACATACACATGTGCACTTAATCATACAAATACAACACGTGTGTGTGTGTTTTAAAATGCAGTGGAAATTGCAGGGACTGCCCTGGTGGCACAGTGGTTAAGAATCTGCCTGCCAATGCAGGGGACACGGGTTCGAGCCCTGGTCCGGGAAGATCCCACATGCCGCGGAGCAACTAAGCCCGTGCGCCACAACTACTGAGGCTGCACTCTAGAGCCCACGAGCCACAACTACTGAGCCCACGTGCCACAACTACTGGACCCCGTGCGCCTAGAACCCGTGCTCTGCAACAAGAGAAGCCACCGCAATGAGAAGCCCGTGCACCACAATGAAGAGTAGCCCCCACTCGCCACAACTAGAGAAAGCCCACGCGCAGCAACGAAGACCCAACACAGCCAAAAATAAATAAATAAATTTTTTTTTAAAAAAGCAAGAAATTACAGAGTAGACACCACAGAAACTGGAAGCTTATAAGACAAATTCACATTTCCCCAGAACTCAAAAAAAAAAAAGAATAAAAGAAGTAATGATGAAGCAGATGAAAGAAATGGAGGAGAGATCCAGAAAATCCAACATACAAATAAAAATTCTGAAACGGGAGCAGAGCAACTGTAAAAGCCATTATCAAATAATCGAAAAAAAGATTACCTACAAAGGAAGAAAATCAGATTGGTATCAGATTTGTCCAAAATGATAAATGTCAGGAGACAGTGATGTAATATCTAAGTCTGGACCAAAAAGTGTTGTGACTTCAGAATTCAATATCTAGCCAAGCTGTGATATAAGGACATTATACAGTCATTCTTAGCCATAAGAAGTTTAGAAATTTTAACACCTCCAGCTCCCTTCTTAGAAAAAAGAAATACTCAAAGAATTATTGCAGCCATCCAAGGAAGGAGTGAAAATAATGAAAAGATGTGGTACTTTAAAAATTGGCAGTGGGTAAACAAAACCATTAAACCTTAGATATCAGAGTAGTTGTTAACACAGTTACAGAACAAAACAAATGTCAAAGGTAGTAAGTAAAATAAAAGATATGTAGTGGAAAATAAAGAGTAGTATTAACGGTCTGGATCTAAGATCCTAGATTAATTTTAAAAACTGGAAGTTTGGTGAGGAGACAGGGATGGAAGAAGGAAGTAAAAGCAATGCTGTGGGGTTTCCTGGGCCTAACCCCACAAGGCCTGAGTCCCCTGCTCTGCTTTTCCACAAACACCCCAACCACTAGCAGGAAAGGTCAAGGTCTGGTCTACATCAGTTAGAATATAGGATGAGGGTCTCCCAATACTTGACCAAAGAAAAAGCCCCTTGTTTGAGGATGGTCCCAGAGTGTCTTCCACCTCACATCTGGTCAAATGGCCCTCCCTGGGATTGAGGATCCCATAGGCAGGGATAGTAACAGTTGGCAGTTGGCCAAGAGGCAAGTCAGAAGCAGTGTGCCCTTCCAAGGGATACAAGTGACCGACAGAAGTGATGGCACCTGAGAAGAGAAACTGGAGCCTGCAAAGTTCTTTACGTGCAGAGGGGAGCCAGCCTAGCTGCACCACTGCACGGAAGGGCTAAGGCCAATAGTTCTGTCCCGGTCTCCTCCTAGGGGCTAGTGAGGCCTTTAGCAGCCACCTCTCTCCACCACACTGGCTGGAAGCAGTGGCCATGGAGCATCAAGACCGTTTTTATCTGGGACCTGCCGCCTGGTGTAGGACTGGGCTGAACAGGGCTACACAACTACGACGAGGACACCTTTACATTTCTCCTGCACAGGCTTTTAGCCCTCTGACCCCAACACATTCTGATGGAACGCTCACCTATTTGCCTTCTCTACCAGACTGTGTGCCCCCCTATCCCCACCCTAAGCACAACACTTGACATACCCAATGTATTTAGATTTTGTCCTGCAATTTTCACATATAAAAGAGACTAAAATGAAGGTATATGATTCCCAAGACTTCCTCAGGGTCACCCAAGATGCAGGTCCCTGAGTCCCAACCCTGATCTCAGTGGGAGGGGGCATCCCAGGGTGGCGATGGAGGGGGCGGGACCCTCGGTACCGGTGAAGGTGGTGTAGGCATGGTGCAGTTCACTGAGCCTGCTGGCTGTGTTCTGGAACTGATGCTCCAGGGAGATGAGCTGGAGTTCAGTGCTCCTCTGCTCCTGCGTAGGGTCCATGAAGGGACCGGACAGGGCCGTCCCAATCAGGCCCTCCAGCTCCGCCAGCGCCGCCGCCATCAGCCGCTGCAGCTCCGGCACGATGGCGTGTCGCTTACTGAGCAGGAACCCTGAGGCCTGGCTTTTCTCAAACTGGAATGACTCCCACGTGTCCAGAAGCTACGGGGCAGGCAGAGGGTAGTCAAGCAGAGGTGGTTATGGGGGAGGGGCTCTGGGAGAGACGGGAGAGATGCCTTCTCACCGAGATGTCCAGTGCCTCATTCTCAGCACTGAAGACGCCAAAGTGGTTGCGGACGAGCTCACAGAGTGACCGCGTATATTGCATTCGCTCCTCCAGCTCTGTGTACTGCTCGTTGGCCTCGTTCAGCTGCAGGGACAACAGTATGAGACCAGCACTCCCACAGCCCTTTACGTCCTGAGGGGCACTCCCACCTGCTAGAGGCTCCAGGCCCCAGCAGCCGCCTTTTAACCAACTGGGATCAGGGCAATCTGGGATCAGATCCCCCATCTGACCTAAGTCTCCCTGAAGACAGCACAGTTCCTCCCCCATCAGATTGTTGCCCTGATGGCAGGGTATGGATCCCTACTTGACTGTACAGAGAGCAGAACTCGGTCTCTGAAAGCCAGACTTTCTCTCTCTCAAAACAGCAGGCCCTCCCCCTCTCATGAGGATATTGAGGGCCACGCGAACAGGATGAGAGCTGGCAAGGGCAGACCACACGCGTGAGCACAGTTTAAGAGCGTCAAGCCCCATCGAGAGCCCAGCTGAGACTTGAAGGGAGTGTGCTGGGCATGCGAGCGGGACGGCCCTGGATAAGCTGGGAAAGGAGAATGGGGAGAGCCCACCTTCTGGGAGCACCACGTGAGGGCGTGGACGTCGGCGTTGATGGTTCGGAAGGCCTTCGTGAAATCTGTGAGCTCTGTTATCAGCTGCTGACCGCGGCTCCGGCATTCGTTCTGTATCTGTTCAAGAATGTCCTTCCTGATGCCCACCAGCTTGGATTCTGAAGACAGGAGAGAGTTAGGCATGAGGGGGTGAAGTGCCAGGGGAGCGTGGCGGGGCCGGAGTGGGAGCAGGTTGAAGGGGCAGCCAGAACGTGAATTCGTTCCCCCAGTCGCTGAACACTTACTGGACCCCTGCTTGGTGTCCAGTCAGCTGCAGTGCACTTGGGCCTGTGCTGGGCACTGGTAGACAAGAGTGATGAGTGAGACAGAAAGTGTTCCCACCCTCAGAAGCTCACAATATGGCAGCAGAGACAGACATAGAAGGGGATAATCACATACCAGTGTGGTAGATGCTCTTCAAAGAGCCCTCAACCTGGCTCAGTGAAGGGGCAGGAGGCCTGAGGACGCTGGGGAAGGCCTCCTCAGGGAAGGGGACATTGGAGCTGACTGTACTGAGTGGTTAAGGCTTCCAGGGGCACGCCAAGTGGATGAAACCGTGTGCAAAGGCACAGGGATGCTGTGTCCATGAAGAGCAGAATGTCCACCACAGACAAACATTTTCTCTCTGAGGAGTCTTACTGCCTCTGCTCTAGTAGAAGAGGTACCAAGAAGAGTGTGTAATCTGCCTTTTGTTTTTAAGGATTAAAGGAAAGAGGTTGTCAGGTGGACTTGGGGCGAGAAGATAATCTTGGAAGCTGGCTTTGGCAATAGGAACACCTCCACTGTCGCCGAGGACAGGAATAATACCAGCGCGAAACCTCGTCAGATCTGAGATGCCACTGATTGTAAGAAGCACCATTATTTTACACACACCATGAAAAAAGAAAAAATGATGCCATCAATTATAATACACCTCTTAAGTTCAGAGATGTTAAAATATGCACAGAGCTGCAAAATCCAATATAGAAATAGGGCATGGAGTATGCCACAAAATATAGTATAGAGTACTTACTACACGCCAGACACAGTATTACCTGTATTAACCCATTTAATCCTCACAAAACCCTTTGAGGCAGATACTATTATTGCCCCTGTTTTAAAGATAAGCAAAGTGAGACTCAGAGAGTTTAAATATCAACATCACACAATGCTAGAGCAAGGATTCAAACTCTGGCAGTCTGGCTCCACTGTGTTACATTTCATGCTTTGAAGGGTGAAAAGTAAATTAACTCATCCTCCATGAGCATCTCTGCAACTGGAAAGTAGGACAGTGAGTTCCAGGCACAGATAATTGAGACATACAGGGAACGGACCTGTTGGAGCTTTGGAGGAGGTAACGAATAGGACTTGGCACCGACAGCTGAGACTGAGAAAACCAAGACAAGGGAACTTCTGAGGGGTACCCAAGGTTGAACAGAACACAAAGAGGTGCACTTATCCTTTTTCAAACTATCCCATTGACCTATGACAGTAGCTAGGCCACTGCAATGGTGCCGCCTTCTGACCAGCAGCACGGGGCCCGTGAAGACAGAGAAGAGCTCAACAGTGACACCGTGTGGTATAAGGGAGCAATGGACTGATAAAATAACCAGGGCTCCTCGGGGTTGGAAGTTGGAGGTGGATGGGAAAACACATTTGAGAGATATTTAGGAGGCAGAAGAATGGAAATGATTTGATGACAGGCTGGACGTGGTGGAGTTAGGGAGAGGGAAAGAGTAAAGTACGAAGTCAAGTTTCTGGTGAGGCCAACTCATAACAGTAGGTAATTCAAGTAATCAAGGGAGCCCAAGTAGAAGAGGAACAAAGTTGCAGGATAAGAAGATAGAATTAGATCAGCAAGAAGGATGAGAGTGGACAGAAGGGAGTAAGGTGAAATGAAAACAATTAAGCATCTACTGCGTGCCATACTCAATGCTAGGAACATTGCAAATAATATCTCATTTAATCCTCCTTCCCATAACCCTGTGAGCGACTACATTGTTATGCCTATGTTACAAATAAAGAAACTGAAGCTTAGTGATCTGAAGTCATGCAAGCCAGTAAAAAACAGAGCCAGGATTCTGAGCCCTGTGCTTTTACCTCTCCATCTGCTCCTCTTGAAGAGGCCAGTTGAACCTGGACTAAGGACCAAGAAGCCAACAGACTAGAAAGAACACTGACTTCCTGAGCAAGAGTGGAGCGAAGCCTGCCCAAAACAGGGTCAGAAAGAAAGCAGGCCAATCACAGGTCCGCCTTCTGCCTGGCCAGCCTGAATCCCCTGTGCATTTAGGAGTGAGGCTTGGGGAAAGAGCGGGGAGTTCTGTGGTCTAGACGATACCTAAGGAGGTATGTGCTTTCATCTGTGGAAGAGCAAAGGCAGGGAGGGCTAGGCAGGCAAGCACTTTCAAGCAAACTCTTTCAGGCCCAGCTCCAAGGCCTCCCACCTTATAAAGAAAGCAGGCCTGGAGACTTCCCTGGCTGCGCAGTGGATAAGACTCTGCGCTCCCAATGCAGGCGGCCCGGGTTCGATACCTGGTCCAGGAACTAGATCCCACATGCATGCCGCAACTGAGAGTTCACATGCCACAACTAAGGAGCAGGCGAGCTGCAACTAAGGAGCTGGTGAGCTGCAACTAAGGAGCCCACCTGCTGCAACTAAGACCTGGTGCAACCAAAGAAAGAAAGCAGGCCTGGAGGCCATGGATCTGAGAGTATCTAGTCTCTGCAGGAAGCAGACACGATTGGTTACTGCCGTTCATCGGTGTTAGGTGACAAAACCTCTCTGTTTCCCAGAAGAACAAATCACCAGCTTCCCAATCTACCCCTCTGTGTGTTTCTCCACAGCCATCTCTGGGTGGAGGCACTTAGCTAGTAACCAGTAGTATGAGACATCCTTCCCGTGGAAAGGGAGGAAGAGAAAAGACGAACAAGGTTAGGTCTTAAACCAGATTTCTCAGAGACCCAGGGAGACCAACTAGGCCTTGGCCTCGTGGGGGTAGGTAGACACATGAGGTGGGAAACTGAGATGGGCTGAGCAGGGAACAGACAGCAGAGTGGGCTCGAGCTCCACTTTCCGTGTAGCACTTTGGGAAGATACCTCCTTGCAGGGTGCCCTCATGCTCATGTGACATGAGATAGTCACAGCAGAACAGAGATCATGGTGTGATGTGTTGTGGCAGAAAGAGGGCCAAATATAACGTTCCCAAGTCCGCCACAGCTCCCAAATGGCAGGGGATACAGGAGATAGTGGAGAGTTGATAGCCAGTGGGCCCAGATAGGGTTCCTGTGTTGAAGGGCGAGGGACCCTTAAGCAGAAGCTATGGGGTGGCCAGCCTAAGACAAAGACTGGATGAAGGGTTCACTAAAACCCTAAGGATATGTAATGTCAGCAGGAGCCAATGCAGAGCCGAGTCAGCAGAGGTAGACACTCTGGGCTCCTATTAGCCAGGAGAACACACGCCAGCTCCACCAGCTCAGGACACAGCTTCACCAGGAGCAGCAAGGTCAGAAGGAGGGCAGAGACCTCAGGCAAGTCAGCAGAAGCCAGCAAAGAAGAGCACACAGCCCAGAAGCCCTCTGTAATGCCGGGGGCCACCTTGGGGAGGAGAAGGAGTAGAGGACACTCGAAAATCAAAACAATCCAGAACTGTAGTATGAATTTTGAATTGACCAAATACCCAAAATAGACTGAATTAGACCAAAAGTGCTGCTTTAAATAAAAAAATAATGCGACTTTCAATTGGAATACAGTTGTCCCTTTGGGGGATTGGTTCTAGGATCCCTGAGGATACCAAAATCCACACATTTTATAAATGGCATCGTGTTTGCATATAACCTATATATGTCCTCCTGTATACTTTAACTCATCTCTAGTTTACTTATAATACCTAAAATGACGTAAATGCTATGTAAATAGTTGTAAATACAAGGTAAATGCTATATACACAGTTATCGGTTCAAGTTTTGCTTCTTGGAACTCTCTGGAATTTTATCCACAGACACAGAACACGCAGATTGGGAGGGCCAATTGTCTCTTTTTTCACCATCAGCAGAATTTAGGGCTACAGACTAAGCCAAGATCAGTAAAAGAGAGTAGCTTTTTATACATGCAAATTGTAGTGTCGATTCTGACTGCTACATGTGGGGAGAGGGCACCCTTGATTCCTGAGAATCTCTGTAAACAAATTGAGTTCTCCTAGCCCAAGGAGCAGGCTAGGATTTTTCTCAGTCACATTTGGTTTGAACGACTTCCGTGCCGTAAGAATACAAAGTGCTAGGAGACAAGGACACACAATTCCTAGGGAGTGTGGTGAATGAGTAGAGTCAAGACAGGCGGAGAGGCTGTCCTCTGCAGTGATCACACCTTCAGCTGCAAAGGGAAGGGCCTGGGACCTGGGGCTTTGGGAGGCGCTACAGGTCCAATGAGGGGCCTGCACCAAAGGTCCCTGGAGGACACGGAAGGCCCAAGAAGGGCTGTGCGGATAAGGTACAGAAGGCAAAGGAGAGGAGGGGGGTTAAGCAGCACT
This sequence comes from Neophocaena asiaeorientalis asiaeorientalis, assembly GCF_003031525.2. Taxonomy (NCBI): domain Eukaryota; kingdom Metazoa; phylum Chordata; class Mammalia; order Artiodactyla; family Phocoenidae; genus Neophocaena; species Neophocaena asiaeorientalis. Next base: position 7,511,440 of record NW_020174438.1, read on the forward strand.
CACCCATCTCCACCTGTATGTCATGGCAGCTCAGCCGCAGCAGCCTGCCTTTTGTGATCAGCTCCACGGGGATGCTGGAGACGCGGGCCCGCCAACCATTCAGGCAGCTCACCAGCATTGCGTAGCTCTTGACAGGACAACCTCTCATAGACTCCAGCTTCTGAGGCCCCCAGGCTTGCAGGAACTCATAAATGCCTTTCATCCAGTGATGGTCCCTGCAGAATTCCTGCACCTCCCGCAGCATGCCCTAGGGGCAGACAAGGTGTGTAGGGCAGAGGTGGGTGGCTATGATGGGAAGTGGTGGCCACGGTCCCATTCTTTAAACCTCGGTCCTCACCTCCAGCAGGGCCTGTTGTACAGCCAGTGCCTGCTGGATTCGAGCGCTCTTGTCCAGATCCTCTTGCAGCTGCTTATAATTGGGGGGCAAGTACTGGCCCCGCAGCCGGTGCCCACAGACCTCCAGGGCTTCAGTAACTGTGTGAGACTTCCAGGGCCACACCAATCCTATACTCGGGCCGCAGAAGATGTCCACAGCATCGCTGGGTTGGTCCTGGAACTTAGGCATCATGAAGTCCGTGTCCAAGTCCTCCTTTTCATGTTCTTCTAGTGGGGTACATGCCATAATTGTCCCTGAGTGTCCTCCAGGGACCACATACAACCTCTCCCTCTACCCTGAGTGTGTACATACACATTACACACGCATACACACACACACATTCTCTGTTCATGAGTGCGTTTACACATACATCTACATCATAAACACAGTACCAGACCCACCAAGGGAATTTATTAGTTAGGGTTCAGGTGCAGAGAACAGATTTCAGTCTAGCTAGTAAAAGCAGGGAGGAAATTATTATAGATTATTACATGGGTTGTGAATAACTGCAAGAGCTGAAGGACAAAAACACTCTAGGCCAAGTGTCTATGGCTCTGTGCTGCCTGGCAAACTGGGGTGTCACTGCCATACCACCAGCTACATAGGCACATGGGCATAAGCGATTACGAGCCCCACCAGCAGAATGGACGGCATACGCCCTGCCTCTCTCCCCTACTTACCTCAGTTCTGAGCTGAAGTCACATATAGATCTAAATCACATGTGACTCTCAGCCGCAAGGGGGTCTGAGAAACACAGTTTATAGCACTCGAGCCTCTGCAGGACAGAGGAGGAGGTGAGAAAGGAAGGTGAGCAAGCCAGTCCTCAGTATCCGTCTTAAGGAATATCCTTGAACTTGGCCTCCCCCTTGATTCTTAGAAACTGTTTAATTGCCAGTTTTAGTATTTGTGTTAAAACTTTGCACAAAAAGGGAGAAGAATCATCAAAATGTTCAGAAATTAGATCCATACTGCCAACATCTAAGCACCACAGGGCCCGCAAGGGCCCATCCTCAGATCCCTTCTCTTCCCCATCAGTACTCACTTTCTAGGAGAGCTCATCCAGTTTCATGGTTTTAAGTACCACCTATTTGCTCTGAAATATATGTCTAGCTCAGATCTCTCCCTGAATCCCAATCCCACTTAAACAGCTGCCTAGCCTACATCTCTACTTAGATGCCTAATATATGCACCTCAAACTTTTAACAGCCCAAAATGAGCTCTGATCTCTAACCGCCCCCAGATTGCTCCTCATGCAGTCCTCCAACGTCAGTAAACGGGAGCTCCATTCTTCTGGGGGCTCCAGTCAAAAACTTTAAAGCTATCTTTGACTCTTCTCTCACATACAACACAGCCAGCCATCAGAAAATCCAATTGGCTCTATGTTCAAAATATATCCAAAATCCAACCGATTCTCACCACCTGTACCACTGCCTTCTTCTCTTTCCCCAGCCCAAGTCACCATCAAATCTCACGGCATTATTGCAATACCCTTCTAACTCGTCTCCCTGCTTTGGTCGTTGCCTCTATCCCTTTGCAGTCTGCCCTGCATAACCAGAATGATCCTTTAAAAACAGTGCCAGAAGGGGTTCAAGGAAGATCGTGGAAGGGGCAGCATAATTTTGAAATTTTTCCAAACTCCCACATGAATTTGGTATATAAAATTGACAGGGCAATTAGACAGTAAAACGGAAAACCCATCTGGATAACATTTTTTTAACAAAATGAAGACAAAGGATCCTTACAAACACTAAAATATAAGTGGGTGGGAACAAACCACCTACAGCCTCAAGACCCAAGTGGCATCGCCATTTATGGGGAAGGAAGCAGAGGAGAACAATGGTATGCCAGACTGACCTGAGACTAGGAAAACTCCTCAACAGCCAACAGACATTTTGTGGAAAGAAGAGAGCTAATTCAAGAACAGCAGGTAAAAATGGAAGGGGATTTGCCCGCTCCAATAGCAGGTAGGTAAGGTCCGTAGAAGCTTTAGCAGTCTATGCCCAATGAGCTCCTAAAACCAACCGGCGAGGGCTCCCTTCTGGGACAGTACTCAGCCCTAAGGTGAAACTGCTGGGGGTAAAGTAAAAAGGGAGCAGAATGGAAGCAATAGAGAAAAAGAAAAGGTCCAAATAAAACTGGGAGAGAGAAACAGAAACCAGGAAACCTCAGAAAGTTAGCCCCCATTTTTTGAACACTACAGAAAATCAACAGAAAAGGAAATTGAAAGGTTAGAGAATCAAGCTGTCTCCTAAAAGTTAGTAAAAGAGAACTTTTCAGAAATGAGTAACAGAAAAGTACCAACATCAGACCCCATACAAAGCTAGTATAAGGAAAAAGAGAACGGGGAATAGAATAACATCTTTATAGACAATGAAAGCATGTCAGGAAACAGATCAAAACAAGCCCATTTCAAAACAAGTCAAAAGACAGCAGGAAAATGGCATAACCCATGAAAGAAAACCACATATCAGAGTTAGAAAAACTCAGAAATTATGCAACAGAGCCCAGGTAAGAATTAGAAATAAAAGAAAACATAATTTTGGAATGGAAACTGAACTAAAAGGAAGATAAGAGCAAATAAACTGAACAGGTAAATAATGTCTTAAGAAAAATAGAAGGTAAAAATAAGGATAATTACAAAATAAAAAAGAAATAAGGATTAAAAGAATATATTTCAAGAGAAAGGAACATACATTGGGGGAAAAGTGATAAGGACCTAAAACACATGTAACAGGAATCCCTGAAGAAAAATCCAAAGCAAGGGAAGAGAACAATACTAAAAACCTTAATTCAAGAATACTTTCCTGAAAAAAAAGGCTTAAAGCTGCATTATAAAGGAGCATACCTGAGAATACTATCTTAGAATGTTCAATACCAAGACATATTCTACTAAAATTACTGAGTTTCAAGGAAAAAATATTTTAGGTATCTAGGCAAAAAAAAAAAGCAAGTGATTTATAAAGGAAATAAAATTAATTATTATCAGATTTTTTTGACAACAACTTTTAATGCCAGAAGAAAATGGAGTAATATCTTTAAGATATGGAAAGGAAGAACATATGAGGCAATGATTTTACAGCTGGTAATACTAACTTTCAAAGGGTACAAACTATTATCAACATAGAAGAACTTGAGACTTCTCCTCCCACGAGCCCATCCTGAGGAATCTAAATAGAGAAGGAACTTTGGACAAACAAAATGACTAAAAGAGACATCAACATAAGGACTGCTGGTGAGCATATTGTTACTTGTAGAACTCAACTTAAATGAGGTTTTATTCAATAATAAAATTATTAGAAGGGTAAGAATATAGCAGAAATGACAATGTAGAGAATGCTGGCGATTCTCTTCCTTGCCAGGAGGAGAGAGCCTATCTGAAGAATGAAACCTTGGAAGGCATATTACTTGGCCAACTAATAGCCATTCGCTTCTCCCTTCTTCCATGGTGGTAGAGCCTATCTTCCACGAGAAACTAAAAATATCAGCCCTTTGATTTCCCACACCTGGATTTTTACAATGAGATGTAACAGTGCATCTGCTGGGGAGTTTCTGGAGATTTATTTTTCTGATAATAAGTGAGAGTCAGGCTAGGAGAGCTTTCTCTCTAACCTTGCTTCCCCTTTTTAAAACATGACTTTGCTTGAGAATGGGATGCATGGAGCTGCAACTGGTCTTGCAACTACAATGTAATAGCCTGAGGATGAAAAAAGATTTTTGATTGCAGCCTCCCCTAGCACACATACCCTTCCAAGAGGATCTGTCGTTACCTAGAGCTAAACCCAGAATGGAATTGGGGAAGGATATAAAGAGCCTGGTACTTGATGCCATTTCTGAGCCACTGAACCAACCCTGGAAGCTACCTGGAGACTTCTTGTTATGTGAGATGACTGTATTGTTTAGGCTACTCTTAGGTCTTCTGTTACTTCCAGCTGACGGCATTCTCAGTGATGAATGCAAACTCACAAGTAAAATCAAAGGACTAAGACAGAGAGATAAAGCCTTGATGACATTGCCTGAGCCCTGAATCCAGCTGAGCCTGAATCCAGCTGTATTCATTAATTTCTTAGTTATAGGAGCCAGTAAAAAAATCTCCCCTTTTCCTTACCTAGTTTTGAGTTAGGATATGTAATCCAAAACCAACTTGCACATTTAGGCCCATATAATAGATGTTTATAGCCAGGACAAGCATAGCTGAAGACTGGAGCCTCCTCCACCATATACACCCTTCTAAGAGGATATGCTCTGACCTATAGCGAAAACCAGTTAATTTGTACCATGGCCCATTACTCTTGCCAGATCTTATGGATACATGACTCTCTGTAGGGTAGGCTGAATCAATCATATTTCTTGTCTGGAAAATTTGAACTAAGTCACACAATCAGGAAAACTTAACTGAAAGATCATATATAGAGTCAAGAATGGAGCTGGTGGCATAGAAAGTCTAAGTCATTTGGAAGCAATGGTTATAAGGGAGCAGAAAGTTCAAAGGAAGCAGAGACAGCTAGTGTTAGGAGAGAATCAGGGGAATTGGGAAGAAGCAAAGACAGAAGTAGAGATGAAAGGATAATCACCAATTTGAGAAACAGGGACTCTCTTCCTGACTTTCTAGTTTCAATTTCTCTGAAGTTTGGTGCTGCTACATCTTTTCTGCCTTTGAATTTGGTAACTCTCTGTTTTGTGAGCTCCAAAACAAAGATGGGGTTGAAGAACTGTGATTCAAGGTGCCAAGACCCATGAGAGCACTCAGGCAATATGATGCTATACAGTCAATTCATGTGTGCTTCTGAGCAACGGAAAGAAAAGCTAGTGCATTTTTAATATAATTTGGCGAATGCAATATCCCAACAGCACAGAACACTAATGACTTCTTAGCCAGAGTAAGAGTGAAATAAAGAGAACTGATATCAAGTAAATCAAAGAAACATAAGTTACCTGTCACTGCTGAGTGATTTGGGCTTCCATTTAAAATATATATGTTTTAGTATAACACCTATGAGTCAACATGGAGCTGCATTTTAAAATATCCATCCAACTTGAAAGACCTAAATAATGATAGGTCTTTACAGTAGGTTTTCTTGAAGGAGTAATTCAGACATTTCACACAGAGCAAAGCATCTTGTCAAACATATTTATAGGACTTTTCATCGTTTCAAAATTTCTTACAGAGTGGCAAGAAAAAAACCTCCTTCCCCTCTCATCTATGAATCCGCTCACTGTTACACTGCTTCCATCTATACTTCCTCTTGCTGGTCATACTGTTCACACCTCACATTCCCAAGAGACCCTCCCTGCCATATGCAGCCCCCTGGAAAAATATATACTAAGGACAGTTTCGTTCTTTGCATTATAGCTCTAAGCTAACTTCAACACCATTCCAACAAAAATCTACTTCAAGAAATTTTTATAATAAAAATGAAGTAATCCTTTGTCCCTTACGAAGGATTTATCTTACCACAAATATCAAAAATATATTCTTTTATTTTTAAACTTCTTTATTGGAGTATAATTGCTTTACAGTGTTGTGTTAGTTTCTGCTGTATAACAAAGTGAATCACCTATATGCATATGTATATCCCCATATCCCCTCCTTCTTATGTCTCCCTCCCACCCTCCTTATCCCACCCCTCTAGGTGGTCACAAAGCACTGAGCTGATCTCCCTGTGCTATGCGGCTGCTTCCCACTAGCTACCTATTTTACATTTGGTAGTGTATATATGTCCATGCCACTCTCTCACTTCGTCCCAGCTTACCCTTCCCCCTCCCTGTGTCCTCAAGTCCATTCTCTACGTCTGTGTCTTTATTCCTGTCCTGCCCTTAGGTTCTTCAGAATCATTTTGTTGTTGTTGTTTAGATTCCATATATATGTGTTAGCATACAGTATTTATTTTTCTCTTTCTGACTTACTTCACTCTGTATGACAGACTCTAGGTCCATCCATCTCACTACAAATAACTCAGTTTCATTTCCTTTAAGGGCTGAGTAATATTCCATTGTATATATGTGCCACATCTTCTTTATCCATTCATCTGTTGATGGACACTTAGGTTGCTTCCATGTCCTGGCTATCGTAAATAGAGCTGCAATGAGCATTGTGATACATGACTCTTTTTATAGTTTTATCAGGGTATATGCCCAGTGGTGGGATTGCTGGGTCATATGGTAGTTCTATTTTTAGCTTTTTAAGGAACCTCCATACTGTTCTCCATAGTGGCTGTATCATTTACATTACCACCAACAGTGCAAGAGGGTTCCCTTTTCTCCACACTTTCTCCAGCATTTATTGTTTGTAGATTTTTTTTTCTTTCTTTCTTTCTTTCTTTTTTTTTTGCGGTACGCAGGCCTCTCACTGTTGTGGCCTCTCCCATTGCAGAGCATAGGCTCCGGAGGCCCAGGCTCAGCGGCCATGGCTCACAGGCCCAGCCGCTCCGCAACATGTGGGATCTTCCCGGACCGGGGCACGAACCCGTGTCCCCTGCATCGGCAGGCAGACTCTCAACCACTGCACCACCAGGGAAGCCCTGTAGATTTTTTGATGATGGCTATTCTGACTGGTGTGAGGTGATACCTCATTGTAGTTTTGATTTGCATTTCTCTAATGTTTAGTGATGTTGAGCATCATTTCATGTGTTTGTTAGCAATCTGTATATCTTCTTTGGAGAAATATCTATTTAGGTCTTCTGCCCATTTTTGGATTGGGTTGTTTGTTTTTTTGATATTGAGCTGCATGAGCTGCTTGTATATTTTGGAGATTAATCCTTTGTCAGTTGCTTCGTTTGCAAATATTTTCTCCCATTCTGAGGGTTGTCTTTTCATCTTTTTTATGGTTTCCTTTGCTGTGCAAAAGCTTTTAAGTTTCATTAGGTGCCATTTGTTTATTTTACTTTTTATTTCCATTTCTCTAGGAGGTGGGTCAATAAGGATCTTGCTGTGATTTATGTCAGAGTGTTCCGCCTATGTTTTCCTCTAAGAGTTTTATAGTGCCTGGCCTTACATTTAGGTCTTTAATCCATTTTGAGTTTATTTTTGTGTATGGTGTTAGGGAGTGTTATGATTCCATTCTTTTACATGTAGCCATCCATATGTGTGGGGGTTTATCTCTGGGCTTTCTATCCTGTTCCAGTTATCTATATTTCTGTTTTTGTGCCAGTACAATACTCTCTTGATTATTGTAGCTTTGCAGTATAGTCTGAAGTCTGGGAGCCTGATTCCTCCGGCTCCATTTTTCTTTCTCAAGATTCCTTTGGCTACTCGGGGTCTTTTCTGTTTCCATACAAATTGTGAAACTTTTTGTTCCAGTTCTGTGAAAAATGCCATTGGTAGCTTAATAGGGATTGCATTGAATCTGTAGATTGCTTTGGGCAGTGTAGACATTTCCACAATGTTGATTCTTCCAATCCAAGAACATGGTATATCTCTCCATCTGTTGGTATCATCTTTAATTTTTTTCATCAGTGTCTTATAGTTTTCTGCATACAGGTCTTTTGTTTCCTTAGGTAGGTTTATTCCTAGGTATTTTATTCTTTTTGTTGCAATGGTATATGGGAGTGTTTCCTTAATTTCTCTTTCAGATTTTTTTATCATTAGTGTATAGGAATGCCAGAGATTTCTGTGCATTAATTTTGTATCCTGCAACTTTACCAAATTCATTGATTAGCTCTAGTTTTCTGGTAGCATCTTTAGGATTCTCTATTTAGAGTATCATGTCATCTGCAAACAGTGATAATTTTAATTCTTCTTTTCTGATTTGGATTCCTTTTATTTCTTTTTCTCCTCTGATTGCTGTGGCTAAAACTTCCAAAACTATGTTGAATAATAGTAGTGAGAGTGGGCACCCTTGTCTTGTTCCTTATCTTAGAGGAAATGGTTTCAGTTTTTCACCATTGAGAACAATGTTGGCTGTGGGTTTGTCATATATGGCCTTTATTATGTTGAGGTAGGTTCCCTCTATGCCTACTTTCTAGAGAGATTTTATCATAAATCGGCGTTGAATTTTGTCGAAAGCTTTTTCTGCATCTATTGCGATGATCATATGGTTTTTCTCCTTCAATTTGTTAATGTGGTTTATCATGTTGATTGATTTACATATATTGGAGAAATCCTGCATTTGTGGGATAAACCCCACTTGATCATGGTGTATGATCCTTTTAATGTGCTGTTGGATTCTGTTTGCTAGTATTTTGTTGGGGATTTTTGCAGGTATGTTCATCAGTGATATTGGCCTGCAGTTTTCTTTTTTGTGACATCCTTGTCTGGTTTTGGTATTAGGGTGATGATGGCGTCATAGAATGAGTTTGGGAGTGTTCCTCCCTCTGCTATATTTTGGAATAGTTTGAGAAGGATGGGTGTTAGCTCTTCTCTAAATGTTTGATAGAATTCACCTGTGAAGCCGTCTGGTCCTGGACTTTTGTTTGTTGGAAGATTTTTAATCACAGTTTCAATTTCATTACTTGTGATTGGTCTGTTCATATTTTCTGTTTCTTCCTGGTTCAGTCTTGGAAGGTTGTGCTTTTCTAAGAATTTGTCCATTTCTCCCAGGTTGTCCATTTTATTGGCATATAGTTGCTTGTAGTAATCCCTCATGATTCTGTGTATTTCTGCAGTGTCAGTTGTTACTTCTCCCTTTTCATTTCTAGTTCTGTTGATTTGAGTCTTCTCCCTTTCTTTTCTTGATGAGTCTGGCTAATGGTTTATCAATTTTGTTTATCTTCTCAAAGAACCAGCTTTTAGTTTTGTTGATCTTTGCTATTGTTTCCTTCATTTCTCAAAAAGATATTGCGATCTTGGTAGGATATTGCCATAGTAAAGTTAAAGTAAGAACTTTGAGGTAATAGTTCCTGAACTTGACACCTGCCAGATGAGGAAAATGATTATCTGATTGTATTTCTCAGTTTTAAACTGCAGAATATTCCTGATAAGACTGTAAGAGCATCCGATAGTAACATTAATAACCTCTTTTTGGTCTCAAAATGTTCCAGTTCTAAGACTGTCCTCTGGAAAATGTCATAGAACATAGCTTATGAACAGAGAATATGTTACAAGCACTTTATTAGTAAAGCACTGGGTGTTCTTCTAGGGACTAGAATCTAGTAAATATATAATTTTCTGTTATAAGGGGCTTATTTTTCATATTTTTGGGTGTAAATGGAGGTACTGAAATCATTTTGTAATTTGGTTAAAATGCCATACAAATTTTGCCTCATTTAAGTAAAAGATTTCTAAGATGAATGAATTTCTTAAAGACTACTTTTAGTGTTTTACCTGCTACATGTTTATTGTATATTACTCTAATTTTCATAAAGAACTTACAGAAAAATCCCAAATCAGAACTTTGATTCTGGTTCCTCCACGATATTAACTTGATTTTCCATGCTGGTCTTGTTTTTTCCCTTCAAATTCTGATTTTGAAAAATCTCTAACATGTAGAAAAGTTTAAAGGCTCTACACACTCCTTTCTTTATCTATCCACTTAGACTCAACAATTATTAACATTTTGCCACATTGCTTTTTTTGTTTTTCCTTCCCTTTTTCCTTTCCCTAAACTATTGGTTTGGCCAAAAAGTTCATTCAGGATTTTCCGTAGTTATGGAAAACCCCAAATGAACTCTTTGGCCAACCCAATACCTGCAAGATATGAGTATCGTGACACTTCACCCCTAAATACATCAGTCCCTGATGCTTTTCTAAAAGTAGAAGGGGGGCTTCCCTGGTGGCGCAGTGGTTGAGAGTCTGCCTGCCGATGCAGGGGATACGGGTTCGTGCCCCGGTCCGAGAAGATCCCACATGCCACGGAGCGGCTGGGCCCCTGAGCCATGGCCACTGAGTCTGCGCATCCGGAGCCTGTGCTCCGCAACGGGGGAGGCCACAACAGTGAGAGGCCCGCGTACCGCAAAAAAAAAAAAAAGTTTTAAAAGTAGAAGGGATAACCCAAGACATTGCAAGTGAATATTCTCACTTTCACTAGAATTTAGAATAAAAGTTGAAGGGGTTTTTGTTTGTTTGTTTTGCCCTTCAAAGGAAAATACTGGAGCATATGCATAGTATGAATTAGTACATCATATAATGAGGAAGCACTGTGAAATGTATGATTTACCTAAATCTTTAATACTACTACGAATAAGATACTATCTGTAACATGTACTACTATGTGCTGAGCACTATTCTTAACATATTACTCTTTTATTCTTCAAAACAATGCTGCAAGTGAGGTATTTTTGTTTTCCCATTTTACAGATTAGTGAACTAGCCTGTCTGACTTCGGAGCCCTTCCTTTTTCCACTGTACCATGTAAAACAAACATCAATAATCTCTATTGATTAATCTAGATTCACTTGAGAAAAAAATGTGCCGCAACTGGTGTGATTTGTCAAAGACACAGGCTCGGGAATTCCCTGGAGGTCTAGGGGTTACGACTCCGAGTTTCCACTGCAGGGGGCACTGGTTCGATCCCTGGTCGGGGAATTAAGATCCTGCATGCTGTGAGGTGCGGCCAAAAAACAAACAAAGAAAAGAAAAACACAGGCTCCTTTCAATGACCCTTTTTCTTCCTTGTCACCTAATTCCTAAAATTAACCTGGTGTCTTTACATTATCTTAATGAAGACGTACTAGTTGAATGGGAAAATGAAAAAGTACCTACATGTCAGAGGTGACTGAATGCATTTAATGGTTTTATCTGTGACAGCGTGAGTATTCCAAATAAAGGGAATGTGAAGGTGTATTTCCTCCCTGACGATTGATTTACTAGTTTTGAGGATTGATAATCAATGATAACTGGTAACTCTAAAATAGCTCAATAATACTAATGAATTATTCTATATGAAATGAAAAAGAGCTGCATGAAATAAAGCAAATATTGAACAGGCAGAGTTCTTCAAACAAGTACAAATTAACTTAGCAATCAAATCCAACTGTAAATGAAACACCATTATGACATTAGAGAAAAACCTCATGGAGTTAGGACAAATCAGAGGACAATGTATTCACACCCTTTCATACACCTCTCACTGCACTCAGGTACGTGCACGTACATACACATAGGCACATGCACGAGTGAGCAAAAACATGCCTCCACTCTCCTACCCCCCAACACATGTGCCGACCCAGGTTAGAGCTGCTCCATCCATGCCCAGTGCCCGACTCTCTGGCCATTAGGACACTGCGTGACCTTCTCCCTCCTTCCACCCTTCCTCCCCGCTGCCTAGGGCTCCTTAAATACCTTCAAAATACAGGGAATCCCAGAAGGTCTTCGGGTCTGTACACTGCATTACCTTCATGCCAAGGTACAGAGAAGGGGCAGAGATAGCAAACAATGAGGGTTCAGACCAGGCTGAGAGCTTCTGATTATACAGAGGATAGGAAGTGGGAATTCCTACAGCCAGCCCCCTGTCCAATCCAGAATACCTTCAGGGCAGAGACCTTCGTAGACCTTAGGCCCCCAATTATAATCTGGATCATATTTTCAATACAGGGCTCATGAGACAGCTGGCCACAACTGTCAAAGACCAGCTGCGCTGAGAGAAAGGGTTTCTGCCTTGGGGCCTGTAAAGGAGGGTCAGGAGAGGTGGTGGGGCTAGATGTCAGTATCCGCTCCCTACCAGCTGGCCCCTGACCACCCGCCAACCTCCACACATGCCACCCACCACCTCACTTGCAAGATGTTGGCCACAAAAGAGGTTATCTCGTCCTCTATGATGGACACGAGGTTCTGGCAAATCATGTAGTCTACCAGGCGGGCCAGTTGTCCCATCTGCAGCAGCCAGGCTTCTGCCTGCTTCAGCTTCTGCTCCAGCTGCTGGCACTGCACCCTCTGAAGGTATAGGGAGCCCTGGCCTGTCCTGATCCTCTTGCAGTTTTTCACTTGCTCCTGCAGGCCCTGTTGCATGTGGTATGTATCCTCGTGAATCTGTCAGAATAGAGAGTGGAAAATTCACTGGAGAAAGGGGGATGGAGACCAAACTGGCCACCCACTGGCCCGTTGCAAAGCTCTCAGGTCATGGAGCCTAAAACCTAGATATACACATGAATGGCTGCTTTTTAGTACAGATTGGCCCTGGAAATCTTTAAGCGACCAGGGAAGATGTGAAATGGAGAAGATACATTGAGAAGCTACAGTGAGTTATTTTGATAGGCCAGGCCTGTCTGCCAAGAGCCCCCAGGATGGAACTCAAATAGAAAATTTGTGCATGTGTAAATAGAGAGATTCACAATGCATAGATTAGACAAAGAAAAAGAGAGACTGGCTAAGTAAGGCTCAGCAATTATTCCAGGATATGGAGTCTGATCACCAGGCCTGGGTGATGTGGCCTACTGACCAGCGCAACACTGCCTTCTGTGAGAGTAGAAGCTGTCTCTGGCTACTGACATAGACTTTCTAGTGGGGGACAGGGAATAGGGTTGAAAGCCTGGGGACCTTTTTGTGGGTTCTTCTCACAACTGGGAAGCTCCTCAGCCTACAAAGGCGGCTGATAGTTGCCACCTCTGGGCCTGTCCTGTTAAGGAACAGAGGGGAGACACCAGAAAGACATATTTGGCCAGATGGACCGTTTGTCCTTGCTGCTCTCCTATTCTTTCTGATGCTCAACAGAGCTTGTGATTAGAACTACGGGTTGTCTGTGGATTGTATTCTGCTAACTCTGAGCTCAGATCCCAGTCTTCTGAGATCCAGACCCAAGGCAGTTGAGACCTAAGCTAGGTGTGTCATATACGGACATGCCTTGGACTTGGCGAGGTGTCCTCTCCTGTGCTCTAGCAATACCCTCAATACCCAGTGCTTCCCACGTCATAGTCCTTAGTCCAGTGTACCATTATCTACTCGTGTGACTCATCCACTACACTGTAAATTCTCCAAGGAGGCCTCCGTCACACCTTATTTCATGTCTCTACTGCTTAACACAGTGCCTGGCATGGCCCGTTCCACAGTAAATGTTTATAAAAAGAATGTACCGCCTCACACTGAAAGGGCTTACTGAGTGACAACTAGGATAAAACCATAAAAACAACAACAACAATAGTTATTGGGTTGGCCGAAAAGTTTGTTTAGGTTTTTCCATAACATGTTATCAGTATATGTTTTTAAAACCTCATCATTAGGGGCAATATCTTTAGAGTTCTAAGGAAATTTTTAAAACCTAGGATACTGTATCTAGCCACAGTATCACTGAAGTTTGAGGATGAATAAAGACATTTTTAGATATACAAAGACTAAAAATTCACCATCCACAGATTCTCTCTGGAAAAAAAATAACAGTATATTTCTGACAGAGGAAAATGAATATAAGAGGATAAAGTGGTCTACAAGAAGCTCTGATGAGCAAAAAACAATTTGTGAAACACATCGTTAATTCTAAATGAGTAGCTGTAAAACAAGAATGTTCATGACAATCTAGAACTAAAATTCCAGGAGATATCAAAAAAGCATAATGAGAAGGGCAGAGAGTGGGGAGAGGAAGAGAGGAGAAAAAGGAAATTAGAAGAGTGCTAAGGTTTTATTCTGCTTAGAAGAAAGATATAGACACAAACTCAACTTGGCATTCATTCAGTCAACAAATATTCACAGAGCACCTACTATATGGCATAAACTATAGTAAGCAATAGAGACATATTAATGAATGAAACAGATAAAAATCCCTACCCTCTTGTTGGGGGGGGGGAAATACAAGAAACATAATAAATAAATAATATACAATAAACATATAAATAATAAATTTATATTGTATGTGAAAATTATAAGTGCTGTGAGAAAAACAACAGAGCAGAAAAAGAGGAATCAGGAGTTCTCGTAATAATGGAGCTTTTACAATCTCAAATAGGGTGACTAGAGAAGGCCTTTCTGAGTGGGTGTTTTTAGGAACAGACATGAAGGAAACATTGTTATAAAAATACAAATTGAACAGCTACCTCTGTTAGGCAGGTGTATAAATGTCTTACATAGGCATTCAGCTGCAAGGAAGAGAAAACCAGAAAAAGTATGGCTTAAGCAAGTAAAGGTTTATTTAATGCAGTAAGAAATCCACGGATGGCATATTGCCCCAATAATATCAGTCAGAACAAAGCTCCCTCTATCTTCCTCTTCTTCCATCCTCAATATGCCTTTCACCCTCATCATGGTGAGATGGCTTCCCCAGCACCAGAAATTTCATCCACGGGTTAGGCAATAAGACAGGAGTAAAGGTCCCAAAAGACATTCCAGTTGGATCTGCCTCTTTTTAAAAGTTTTCCCAGTGACTTCCACTTAAGTTTCATTGCCCAGAACTGAGTTACAAGCCTTTCTCCAGGTAGGAGTCTAAGAAAAGAAATAAAATCAAGATTCTGAAACTAAGAAAGATGAGTAGACACTGAGTAGTTCCTGGGCAATCACGAGAAGAATAAAATGTATAACATCCAAATCAGAAGAGGATAGCAATAGCAACAAAAATGTAAAACAACCCAATGAAGGACAAAAAACACAAGGAAGACTCAAATAGAAAGCGTAGGAAATAGAAAACACCAAAATGAGATGGGAAAAACAAAGCCAAGCCTGTAATAGACCCTCAGACAAAACGTTTCCCAGCTCTTTCTAAGAGATATATATAAAACAAAGTAACAAAGGGAGGTTGAAAACAAAGGGATAGAAAAAGATAGTTCAAGCAAATGCTTGATGCTGTTAGTATCAGACAAAAGAGAACTCTAGTAGAAAAGTAGTAATAAGAGTGAAGACATTTTCATATCAATAAAGTTATGAACCTTTATGCACATAACAACATGATTTTGAAATACATGTTGCAAACCGAAAGAACATCAAGGAGACATTAATAAATCTATAGTCATAGGAGGGGATTTTTTTTTTTTTTTTTTTTGCCGTACGCGGGCCTCTCACTGTTGTGGCCTCTCCCGTTGCGGAGCACAGGCTCCGGACGCGCAGGCTCAGCGGCCATGGCTCACGGGCCCAGCCGCTGCGCGGGATGTGGGATCTTCCTGGACCGCAGCACGAACCCGTGTTCCCTGCATCGGCAGGCGGACTCTCAACCACTGCGCCACCAGGGAAGTCCACAGGAGGGGATTTTTAATGTATATCTCTCACTGACCACTAAATGTGATGTATGATTCTGGATTGGATCATAAAGCAGGGAAGAAAACATAGTTAAAAAGGACATTATTGAAATAATTGGCAAATATTTAATAAGGATTGTGGGTTAGATAATAGAAGCTATCAAAGTGAAATTCCTAATTTTTTTATAATTGTACTATAGTTATGGAAGAAAATGTCCTTGTTCTTACAAAAAACATACTGGCATATTTAGGGGTAAATGGACTTGATGTCTGCAACTCACTCTCAGATGGTTCAGCAAAGTAATGTATATACACATAGGGAAAGAAAAAGAGCATAAACGATAACATAAAAGGGAAAAAATAACCATCTGGGTGAAAGGTATATGAGAATTTATTACACTATCCTTGCAACTCTCCTAATAAGTTTGAAATTACATCAAAATTAAAAGTTACACAAGGAAGGAAAGAAGGGAGGAAGGAAGGAAATGGGTTTATCCCAGTAGTGCAAAGGTGGTCTAACACCGACAATTCACCATATTAACAGACTAAAGGAGAAAAATCCCATGATCATCTAAATAAAAGTAGAAAAAAAATCATTGGACAAAATTCAATACCCATTCATGAAAAAAAGCCTCTTAACAAACTAGGAATTGATGGAAACTTCCTTAAAAATTGGTAAGAATGTCTACCAAACACTTGCATTTAATATCATTATTTATTTGTTTCTAATCTATTTGAGTTATTCAGTAATGCTACATTTTGATGGGCAGCAGCATGTTTTTATTTAGCACAGATTACAAGCTTGGTTCTGTAACAATCCAGTTGCCAGCTGTGTTGATTACTCATCCTCCCTCACTGCCCGCCCCCCACCTTTGGGGTGACTGCCAACAGGGACGGGTTCCATTCACTCTACATAGCAGCACAGAAAGAGGTAACTGTTGCATTTGCTTGTCCTTTCACTCTTTTTATGGTGATTTTTTTAAAAATTAATTTTAATATAGACAATTTATTATTTTTATGGTTTATAATTTTTATATTTTAAGAAACCCTGAAATGATAAAAATATTATCCCATAATATCTTCTGAAAGTTTTTTGGATTTTTTTTTCATACTTAATGTCTTTTATCCACCATGAATTAATTTTTTTCTTTTTTTTTGGTTGCATTGGGTCTTTGTTGCTACACACGGGCTTTCTCTAGTTGCAGTGAGCGGGGGATACTCTTCCTTGCGGTGCACAGGCTTCTCTTGTTGTGGAGCTCGGGCTCTACACGCGCGGGCTTCAGTAGTTGTGGCTTGCGGGCTCTAGAGCGCAGGCTCGGTAGTTGTGGCACACGGGCTTACTTGCTCTGCGGCATGTGGGATCTTCCTGGATCAGGGATCAAACCCATGTCCCCTGCATTGGCAGGCGTATCCTTAACCACTGTGCCACCAGGGAAGCCCCACCATGAATTAATTTTTGTGTATGGTATAGCAACTATTAGAAAACAGTAATGCTTTAAAATATCTTTTATAATAGCAACAAAAAAAATCAAATATCTAGTAATAAATCTAATGAAATATTTTCAAGACCTCTAAAGGAAACCTACAAAACCTTGTTAAGAGTAATTAAAGAGGGACATGCAGGGGACACGGGTTCGAGCCCTGGTCTGGGAGGATCCCACATGCCGTGGAGAAACTAGGCCCATGATCCACAACTACTGAGCCTGTGCGTCTGGAGCCTGTGCTCCGCAACAAGAGAGGCCGCCATAGTGAGAGGCCCCCGCTTGCCACAACTAGAGAAAGCCCTCACACAGAAACAAAAGACGCAACACAGCAAAAATAAATTAATTAATTAATAAACTCCTACCCCCAACATCTTAAAAAAAAAAAAGACATACAAAAATGTTCATAACAGTTATTCACAATAGCAAAAAACTGGAACCAATGTAAGTGTCCATCAACAGGAAAGTTAACAAATAAATTGTGGTACATTTTATAGTAAAACACTACATAGCAATACAAAAGAGTGAACCACTACTACCTGCAATGTTATGGATAAATCTCACTAACACAATGTGGAGTGAAAAAAAGCCAGACGAAAAAGAGCACATGCTGTCTGATTCCATTTACATGAAATTCCAAATCGGACAAAATTAATCTATGGTGACAGAGGTCAGAGTAGTGGTTACCTTTGTGGAGGCACTGATGAGAGAGGTACCGGGGAGCTTGCTGAGGTGCTATAAATGCTCTATATCTTGGCCTGCTGGTAGTTACATGGGTGTATACATATGCAAAAATTTCAATAAACTGTATTTAGGTGGCATGTATCACAGATACAAAGTAGGCACACGAAGGAAGGACTCCACGACTGGATGCTTCTACCAGCCACAGTGGCCTGTCAAAGGTTCAAGATATGCTCAGACATGAGCCTAGCAGCACGAAAGATGAGGATTCCAACTCTCAAATTCTCTAATGCTCCTGGCACGAACAACTGAAAAAAACAGACTTCGTTATGTTCCTTTTCCTCTCTGCTCAAGGCCTTGGGAAAAGGTTGAGTCCAAGTCTCTGCCTACCTGTTATTAATCCATCCACCTAGAGCAGAGACTGCTGTTGCTGGACAGGACAATGGCTCTGAAGCAACTGCAGAGTCCAGAACACACAGGCAAGCTTAAGCCAAGAGAAGGCTGAAACACTGGCGAGTTCAGCTTGGAGAAAAAGCTCACAATAAATCGGAGCCTCTTACCAGATGAAGGATGGATGTGCAGAGGTGCAGGCAGCGATGGAGCAGCCGCAGAGCTTTGTGGTTTTCCTTGGCTAGAGCCCGCCGTAGGTCCAGCAACTCGTAGCACTGATCTGCTTCATGGGGGAGCCAGGACACAGAGCGCAGCTCCTGCAGAAGCCTGGAATCAAGGACTAAACTGCTCAGAGCCAGCGACTCTGCCCTCTTACCTTGGACACCTCTGACTTCTTCCTAGCCCAGCTCGCATCAGAAGGAGCAAAGGTTTAGAGAGATTATAATATTCCCAGGGACCAACAGTGATAGCCTCCTCTTGAGGGTTCTTTGGAAGAGTTTAAGCCCAGGAAGTTGCTGGCTGGGGAACTCTTTGGGAAAGGCTTGGGGTATGTGCAAATGTTTTTTGTTTTTTTCTGTTTTATGTATTTAATTTTTTTAAAATTTTATTTCATTTATTTTTTTATGCAGCAGGTTCTTATTAGTTATCTATTGTAAATGTTTACACTGAGTTACCTTTCTGCCAGGAAAGAGGGTCAAAGAGATCCCAAGGTGTGACTCAGAAGGAGAGACTGCAGAGCCTTCTTCCATGGAATAGGGGAAGCCAAGGGCCCTAACAGTCTAGATGGACAGGTAGGTTTTATTTTATTTTTTCTTTCTTTTTAACTATTTTTTAACATCTTTATTGGAGTATAATTGCTTTACAATGTTGTGTTAGTTTCTGCTGTACAACAAAGTGAATCAGCTATATGTATACATATATCCCCATATCTCCTCCCTCTTGCGTCTCCCTCCCACCCTCCCTATCCCACCCCTCTAGGTGGTCACAAAGCACTGAGCTGATCTCCCTGTGCTATGCGGCTGCTTCCTACTAGCTATCTATTTTACATTCGGTGGTGTATATAGAACAGGTAAGTTTTAGAATCAAAGGTGAGGAACCTCCAACTTCCCTATGGGGAAGTTTCATCCCTGACGAAACCCCACTTCTCTTATTCATTCCCCAAACAACCACCCTGAAAAATCTACATCTCTAAATATCCTTGAAAAAATGAAGGACCCCCCTAATAAGCAGAGGATGATCACAATGGGTATAATTTATTCAGTACCTATTGGGGCACTGAACATGGTACTTTATATTCACAATCTCATTTAATTCTCACTACAGCTGTGAGTAGCAGAAATCTTCCTCTCTTGTTTTCAGATCAGGAAACTGGGGCTCAAAGAGTAAAGTCCCTTGCTAGTGTTCAGGACTTAAATTCAGATCTGTGCAGCCCAATTATGCCATGATGATTAAGCTAGACTGGAGGATACCTAGAGCAGAGGTTGCAAACTGGTAGCCCATGGGCCGAATTCAGACTGAAAAGGTTTTTATATGTACCACTAAGAGTTGGCCAGCACCGTGTTTTAATAAAAAATTTCACTAACCAGGTAAAATTAAGAGATTTGACAACAAAATGTGGATTCCCAGGTCATCCTGAAAAAATAATGTGGCTGACACACTGGACCCATGTTCCCCATGGCAACAGTCAGTTGGAACTAAGTAGTGACTGTCCTCTTTAGGTGCAATCTCCAAACTGATTGCAGTCCCACACTCCCTGAAGTCTTGAATCGAACCCACTGCATTTCTTCCATAGCTCCTCCTTGGGACCTGTAGGCATCTGAGCTTGCAACTCCTATCACAGAACATAACTGGAGTGGTTGAAGAGTTGTGCAGAGAAAGCAAGAAAGTACTGAAAATAGGAGTAACTAAGCTTTTCTTAAAAAAAAAAAAGAATCCAAGTAATACCATAGTAAGAGCAGAGTTTCACACACCTGCATTATCATCCTCAAATTTGATATTTAATAATTGTACGATCTGGGGCAAGTTGATGTAGAAATTAATTAATACATAGAGCTATGTTCAGAATATATTATTCAGAGAAAAAAACTGGTTACTTAACAATATGTAAAGTATGATCACATTGGTATATGTGATGGAAAAAAAGACTACAAGGATATGCGACAGAATGTCTGTCATGGTTATCTGTAGATGGTGAGACTGAAGATATTTTTCCTTTGTGCTTTTTTTTTGTATTTTCCAAATCTTCTACGATGAACGTGTTGTTACTTCTTGTAAAATAATTTTTTAAAGTTCATTGAAGTTGTGTTTTGAAGACCTCACCTGTTAATATGGAGTAGCCCAACTCCAAAGTGGGGCACGGCAAAGAGCAGATGCTTCTCTAGGAAAGTCCGGTGCCGGTGCAGCCTCTGCAACTTCACACGCTTCTTCCAGCTACAGATCAGAGGGCAGTGACAGTGGCTGTTGCTCTTTATGACACTTCTTCCCAAATCCCATACCCGTCATCACCTACCAGGCCAAGGCCTTGCGTAAGAGGAAATACTTGAAGAACGGAATGAACTGGAGCTGTTGCCAGAGGACAGAGCTGTGGTGCCAGGTACCCAGCGTCATTGCCTCACTGCCCTCCACAGGATGTACGTGCAGGACCCCAAAGGGAGAGAAGATGTAGTGCTCAGAATTCACCTTGTTGGGTGGTACCACCATCAGGCTGTAAGGTCTTTAAGAAAGGGCACAGATCAGTGGGAGCCTTGCAAACTTGTGCAGACTCCAGGGAGGGACAAAAGAAGGACAGGAAGGGGGAAATAAGGAGGCAGGAAAGAAGGCGGAAGAAAGTGGGAAGAGGGGAAAGAGAGCAGAATGATCTTCAAACCAGAAAGATGGAATATTAAGAAGAAACAGAAGCCAAAAATAGGTGGGAAGAAAGAAAAAGACCCCTAGCCAGTCCCAAGAAGTTCCTATCTCCAGACCCAGAGAGCTAACATCCCATCAAATCTAAGATGCCATCAGTTGTAAGCTTGCAGCATTTTAAAAATTATTTATTTGTTTGTTTATTCATTTAGGCCATGCCAGTTCCTAGTTGCAGCATGCTTGCGGGATCTAGTTCCCCAACCAGGGACTGAACCCACGCCCCCTGCATTGGGAGCGAGGAGTCCTACCCACTGGCCCACCAGGGAAGTCCCTAGTTGCAACATTTTCTTATGAAATGCTAAAATTAAAAAATGCCACCAATATGACATGCCACCAATTTGTAAGCTGCATCGCAATTTCAGAGATGTTGAAATGTGAAAAAAAATGTGCATCTTAGAAATGATAAAATACGTATATCCCTAGATGCTGAAATAACATGCAGAGATAATCAGGGAATGCTGTTTGGAGTAACTGAGAATGGGGAAAAGCAAGAGTAGCTAGAAGACTACACAGGCCAATAAAGAGGAAAACTGCCACCTAGTGAACCAGACAAGTACCTCCAGAGCCATCTTAAAATCCTACTAAGTTGTCTTATTTCAAGAAAATGCACCTACATCCCACACTAAATACAATTTATATGTAACTATATAGTAGTTGCAGAAAACTAGTTGCCATAATGCTTTGTTTGGGCACATTTAATAAAGCATTTATTCATTTTAAAAAATATTTATTTTTGGGGCTTCCCTGGTGGCGCAGTGGTTAAGAGTCCGCCTGCCGATGCAGGGGACACGGGTTCGTGCCCCGGTCTGGGAAGATCCCACGTGCCACGGAGCGGCTGGGCCCGTGAGCCATGGCCACTGAGCCTGTGCGTCCGGAGCCTGTGCTCCGCAACGGGAGAGGCCACAACAGTGAGAGGCCCGCGTATCACAAAAAAACAAAAAACAAAACAAAACAAAAAGAACAAATCTACATGACTCAAGCCCCCTCTCTTAACCACTGGGTCAGTTGGCATCCCACAGGGTAGCTACCTACCCTAACTGAAGCCTGACTTCCCAAGGGAACACTCCTTCCCCTGTGGCCTTCTTAATGGAGGCTACTCTTCCTGCACAGGGCCAAGAGTCAGGGATAGCTGAGCAAAGACTCTAAGGAAGTCAAGGAATATGTTCTCCCCTAAGTATAAATCAAAATCTAGGACAGGGAGTTCCCTGGTGGCCTAGTGGTTAGGATTCCGGGCTTCCACTGCTGTGGCCCAGGTTCAATCCCTGGTCAGGGAACTGAGATCCCACAAGCCATGTGGTATGACAAAAAAAAAAAAAAAACTAGGACAAATAAAAGAAAAAAACATTTTTTATAAATTTATTTATTTTTGGCTGTGTTGGGTCTTTGTTGCTGCACACGGGCTTTCTCTACTTGCAGTGAGTGTAGGCTACTCTTCGTTGTGGTACATGGGCTTCTCATTGCAGTGGCTTCTCTTGCTGCGGAGCACGGGCTCTAGGTGCGCAGGCTTCAGTAGTTGTGGCATGAGGGCTCAGTAGTTGTGGCTTGCGGGCTCTAGAGCGCAGGCTCAGTAGTTGTGGCGCACGGGCTTAGTTGCTCCGTGGCAATGTGGGATATTCCTGGACCACGTATCGAACACATGTCCCCTGCATTGGCAGGAGGATTCTTAACCACTGCGCCACCAGGGAAGTACCAAGAAAATTTCGATAAATGCAAATACTTTGAAAGGAAACCTGTTACATGGCAAATAAATAAAGTGAAACAAAAAGTGCCAGTTTCCTCTTTTACTGATGGTGCACTTGAAATTTGGACCAACACTCCCACTTGAGAACAACTAGAAAAACTGGGCAAAGTATCTGGATAAAATATGAAAATCATCAGATAACCCACAAATCAATCCCCAGGGCTTCCAGTTGGGACCCTGGTTACAACACAGGTTGAACCAGAAAACACCTCCCTCCTTGGTGTGGGCCCCCAGCTGCAACTTCTGCTGTTTAGCTTTCTGAGTCTGTTGAAAGCTCAGCTCCTCTTCTCCATCTTTCTTTCAGGAGCATATAGTAAAACTGACACACCATTGCCTCTACTGGAATCTCTGGCGAAAAGCAGAACCAAGTGCGAAACTCACTTCATTGGGTCCCTTCTTTGACAGATGTTGGCGCTGTGATTATTCACTGCCTTTTTAGTTCGCTTGCTCATGGTGTCTTGTCTCTCTCTGTGCCTAATTGTCTTTGATTGTGCTGCTTCTCTGACTGTGACTGAGCTGATAGTTGAAAGCCCTAAGCTTGTAATTTTCTTTCTGTAGGCTCTCCACCATGGTCAATAGGCATCTCATCCAACATTGCTACCATTACTATCACTACTGCCGGACAGTCAAGTGTAGCAGCCGCTCGGTGTCAGTAGGTAGGTTATCACTTTCAACCACAGTGACTAATTGTGATGCCACTATAGGTCATGGATTACTAGTATACTATTTCCCATTAAGAAGGAGGCCGGTACTGTCCAAGGCCAAGGACATTACCAAAATAATATCAAAATCCCATATTTGGGGATTGTTTCCTGGGACCACTCGTAATATCAGGTACTATATCAGAGTTCAGTCAGGAAAACAGAAATTGCATTAGGAATTTCAACAAAGTGAATTTAACAGAGAAAATGTGTTTTAGAAAAAGTGCCACAGGACACCTAAAAAGCAAAAAGGGAATATTAAGCACAGAGACAATAACTGCAGGAAATGGACACCAGCCCTAGAACCAGAGGAGCAAAAGGAAGAGGTTTCTCTAAGAAGGAGATGCTGTCTGGCTGTTCCTAGTATATAAGGAGTTTGCAGGGGTGTGTGTGGGGGGGGGGGTGCCTTGCAGAGCGGTGACTCAGAACTCTGATGGGAAGATGCTACCCAGCTGGCGTTGGTCCCTCTCAGGATCAGAAGAGGCTGATTCAGAAACTTCCAGCTGTTGCCAGAGTGAAAGACATGAAGAACAAGCCAAGGAAGGACAAAGTCCCTTCTCCTCTCATCCTGCTGTCCAGTCTCCTTCTAGCACCCCCTATTAATCGAACCTAACAGGACGCTGGCTGAAAAAGGAGAAAT
This sequence comes from Neophocaena asiaeorientalis asiaeorientalis, assembly GCF_003031525.2. Classification (NCBI taxonomy): domain Eukaryota; kingdom Metazoa; phylum Chordata; class Mammalia; order Artiodactyla; family Phocoenidae; genus Neophocaena; species Neophocaena asiaeorientalis. The sequence goes on from NW_020174438.1 coordinate 7,535,380, forward strand.
GAAGTTTGCAGTCCCAGCCCCAGTATTACAAAGCAGGGAGAGGAGAGCAGAACTAGAGCCAAGAGACCATTGCTTAAGAACTGGCACAATGCTCTCAGTGAACTTTCGTTAAATGAACGGATCAGTAAATCAATGGATGGCACAGCTCACTAGCGCCACCTAAGTTCAGGAGGAAGAGGTCACTGTATGCAGGAAATAAGGCTCCCTGGAAGTGGGTATCAGATACTGCTTAACAGTGTGGACATTTGAGTTAAGACAGTCCTAGGTTTACGTCCTTTTTCCATCACTTACTATGTGGTCTTGGACCAGTTACTTAACCTCTCTAGGCATGTCTATTCATCTCATATATGGAAATAATAATGGCACCTATCTGGTAGGTGGGGATTAAATGACACATGTATATAGAAAAGCTTGATTAATGGTAATTATTATTGTTATTTCTGGGAAGAGAAGAGACTTGAATAGAGCATTTAAAAATACTAAGATTTGGGCTTCCCTGGTGGCGCAGTGGTTGAGAGTCTGCCTGCCGATGCAGGGAACACAGGTTCGTGCCCCGGTCTGGGAAGATCCCACATGCCGCGGAGCGGCTGGGCCCGTGAGCCGTGGCCGCTGAGCCTGTGCGTCCGGAACCTGTGCTCCGCAACGGGAGAGGCCACAACAGTGAGAGGCCCGCGTATCGCAAAAAAAAAACAAAAAACAAAAACTAAGATTTGGATCTAATGGAAGAAAGTGAATGAATGCTTCTCAAGTCATGTGGATTGAGACTTGTTTTTATCGCACAGAGATAAAATTAGGACGAAAATGTAGAAGTAAAAAGAAAGTAGTCTAAGAACAGGATGCCTTGCAAAACACAAAGCTTCCCTGAGAGTGTAAAGATTTAAACAAACACCAAGATTCTTGCATTGGAGTTAGAAGAGATCACCATTAAATTCCCTTCTGAGGCGATGACCAAATGTTTCTATCACTCTAGGACAGAACAAAAAAGACAGAGAAAAAAGTAGAAAAGAATGACTAAGACAAAAAGCTATGAGAGGGCTTCCCTGGTGGCGCAGTGGTTGAGAGTCTGCCTGCCGATGCAGGGGACACGGGTTCGTGCCCCAGTCCGGGAGGATCCCACGTGCCGCGGAGCGGCTGGGCCCGTGAGCCATGGCTACTGAGCCTGTGCGTCCGGAGCCTGTGCTCCACAACGGGAGAGGCCACAACAGTGAGAGGCCCGCGAACCGGAAAAAAAAAAAAAAAAGAGTGGAGAGGAAGCTGAGGAGAAGGGAAGACAGAGGGAAACCAGGAGACAGAGGAGAAATGAGAGGGAAGAGGAGAAAGATAGGAGAGGAGCGGGTCTAGAGAGGAGGAGGGGTGTGGGGAGGCAGCACGGGAGGAAGTCCGGGGGCGGGAGGAGTAGGACAGGGGTCTAGGCGTGCGCTCTCACCGAAAGTCGCGGCTGGGAGCCACGTTGAGATAGAGGAAGTGGATCTTCTTCAGGTATCTCTCTGTCTTCATTACGGTCATTATCTGGCTACCCAGGAGGGAAGTCTGCGGTAAGAAGCCAGTGCTTCTTTTTTGGAAGATCTCCTCCCCAAGAACCTCCGAGTCAAGCTGAGACCTGTATGATAAAAAATCAGGAGAGAAGAGGCACAGCAAAGCGGTCAGGTGGCCACTGTCGGCCAGTGAATGAAGGAGCTAGATCGGGTACCTGAGAGGACCTGATGTGACCTTGTCAGAGCCTGTCGACCATCTACACCCGAAGGTTCACCTACTGAGCAAATACAGCCCATGAGGAGATACAGTCAGGCAACTATATTCGTACACCTGTGTGTGAATAACCTCTCCCTTTCTGATAAGTGAATAATCATTCTGGATTGGTTGTGATTACTATGATGTCAGTATTACATAATACTGAGTAAAAGTAATGGGAATACTTGGCTGTCCCAACTCATCACCTTGCAGGCGCACGGTCCTGGATTTCTTCCCTCTGGCAGCCTTCCTAACATTCTTGATCTCCTATCTTTGCCCCCGTTATACCTGCTTTCCAACCCTGCGTGATCTCCATGCTTGTGATTCTTTCTTACTCTTCCTCTATCATCACCCAACTTCCAGCTTCACATCCATCTCTTCCCAGCCGGGATCCGATGATGCATCCTTCAGCCCACTCAAGCCTGCACCAGTACCAACAATCTTCCTACACTTCTACCATACCAGTCGATAAAAATGGTATTAAAATTAATTATTCAAGAAGCCAAAAGTCAATTACCTGGACTAATAATTTTGGTTAGAGCACAAAAATAAAACTCTCTGAAAAATGAATCAAAGTATATTCGTGTCATTAATTGACCCAAATCTAGATCAACAGAACAAGTTACCCCAGGGATACAATGCAATCCTATTCTAAAGTTCACATCAACAGTAGGGTTTATGATTTTGACGTCAGATCAGGACATCTTAATGGTGTAACTGCTATTAAAGATTCATTTCCTCAATAATTAAAGTGCTACATGATCTAAGTAGGTTCAAAAGATCTCAGAACAAAGGAATGTCATCAGCTCCTCTATAGATTCCTGGTGTCCAGTCTCATCTGTGGGCTCACTCTGCTCGATGTCTTAGTACAAGTCCTCAGGGAGCTACCCCTTGCAGTCTCCTCAGCTGCTATTCCAGGCCTCAACCTACCTCCCCCCACCTATGCCCAGCTCCCAGTCACCTTCTCTGCCTCCATCTCTGCCCAGGGGAAACTGAGGCTCTCAGCCATGAAATAACTCCCTCAAGTTCAGCTGCCTTTCCACACATTTATCTGTACATATTTCCATCCTAATCTTGTCTCCTAATTTGCAAGGAAGGAGTGACTTTCTTCTCTGCAAGGCTAACTCATCTATTTGTGCTCGGGATCACTTATCCCGCCTTCATGATGTATTTTTTCTTTTTTTAAGATTTTTTTTTTTGATGTGGACCATTTTTTTTTTAAGTCTTTATTGAATTTGTTACAATATTGCTTCTGTTTTATGCTTCGGTTTTTTGGCCCTGAGGCATGTGGGATCTTAACTCCCCAACCAGGGATCGAATCCGCAGCCCCTGCATTGGAAGGTGAAATCTTAACCACTGGACCGCCAGGGAAGTTCCCTTCATGATGTATTTTCAATCTCTTCTTCTTTGACTGTTAGCCTATATTTATTCATTCACTCTACAAATATTTATTGAGCACTTACTTCTCAAGCACCGTCTTAAAGACTATAAACATCTCTCCATTTTTTGGAGTCCTACTCAGACACCACTCTTCTTTCAATCTGCTGTCCTAATCTCTTTCCCTTTCAAGCCAAGCTTCATGAAAGAGTAACAAAACGTGATTTCCACTTCTCACCTTCCATTCACTCCTGTATGCACTACAGTCTGCCTTCCTCCTCACAAAATGCCACTGAAACCACTCTCACCAACCTCTTCCTTATTGCTAAATTCAATGAGTATTTCTCAGGCTTTTCTTAACTTGCCTCGGTAGCATTTAACACTACTGACTGCTCCCTCCTCCTTGAAACTTTCCTCTTTATTTCACCTCCTAATCTTCAAGCTATTTTGTTAACCCTAATCTAAACCCAAACTCCTCTGACGTGCTTTCCCCTAACTCTGATGTGTACACACACACACACACACACACACACACACACTCCAGAGAAGCAGCCAGGGGAAAGGCAGTGTTCTTAGATTTTTATAGCACTTAACACAAATTGTAATGATACTTTACTTAAATCAACGTACTTAACATCTATCTCCCTTAACTAAGCTGTAAAACCCCAGGGAAGAGCTTGAGTCTCTCTTACCACGTCTGTATCCTCACCATCTAGCAGTTCCTGATATATATTAGATAACCAATAATACTTCTTGAATGTATCAATGCCTGGGAGGCCAGGCCTGGGGAACATGGTACAAATTAAGTCACATTAGCTAGGCCTCAGAGGTTTACCGCCAGCTCCAAAGAGAGGACAAAGAACTTGGCTTCTTGCTAACATCTCAGCCCATTCTCACTCAAGTTAGGTTCCCCCGGGAAAGGAGACTTATACTTAGGGCCCAGGGAAGATCTTTGACAAGAAGAGTCTGCTGGGGTTACTGAAGGCATACACTGTTGGCACTGGCCACCTGTCATCAGGCCCCCAGGAGCCTGCCTATCTGCCCACCATTAAGACTTCAGGAAAAACTTGACCCAGCCATTAACTTAGAGCAAAAATTGAGAAAGCCAAGCTAGATTAAAGGTAAAACTACCCTTCTTCCCAGACAGTGAATATGTCACAGACAAGCTGGCCAGAGGACAAGGAGAAATTCCAAGATTAGAGTTAGAGAACTCTCAGAAGAGGGGGTCTCTGGAGGCATTCTGAAACCCTGAAGAGAGCAGTGAGAGCCAGATTGGGGAGAAAATCACCTCTCCAGGGGCCAGGATCCCCTCACTCGCAGGGCAGGAAGAAGGCTCTGGAAGGTCAGAATGAAAGTCCTATCTGTCAGTGCTGCCAAATGTAATGTGCCTTGGAGCTGGCTTAGTTCACACAGACATGAGTGGGAAGGGTCCTCAGACAAGCGCTCACCTAGGAGCATCCCGAGGGAAGGACCTGGATCAAACATCCAGCACCCAGCACTAGGTAGGCCCAGAGGCCAGACTCAGGCATTACGAACAAGTGAGAAAAACAACTAAGCGCTATATGAAAAGGAAGTCTAGAAACTCTGGAGACTCAAGCTATTGTCTGAAGCTTTGGCTTCCTCATCGTTGACTTTTGATTTTCATTCATGTCTGCATTTCCCTATGGGGATTAACACTGAGACCACTGGGTTTATTTTGCAGACAGAAAGGAAGAGGGTTCTTCCTCTTTTTTGCTCAAAGCCCCAGACTAGGTCCCTCACTTACTTAGTCTCTCTTCTTCCGACAGGCTCCTCTTCTGCGTTGTCACCGTCACTGCTTTCATACTGTACAGGGATGTCCGTCGCTAGTGCCAAGGGCAGGAGGCTAAGGCCATCTAGCCAGTGGGCCTCTTCCAGGGCCACCTCAGTACCAACAATACCCAGGCTGTGCTGTAGCTCAGGCAGTGTCAATGGTCGTAGCCATGTGGCCAGCCCCTCCTCTACTTGCTGCCCTCCCCACCGGGCCTGCACAAAAGGGCAGGCTGGGCGTGGGGGCCCGTGATGGAACCTCTGCTTCTGGGGAAAGCAGTCAACATGGGAGGTGCCCTCTAACAAAGAGGTGTCTCGGGGAAAGGCCTGGTCTATGGCACCTAGCAGGTCCAGCTGGAGCTGGGCCTGGACCCAGGGTGCCCAGCGGTATAGCCGCTCCAGGAAAGGCAGCAAATCAAGGCGACCAACAAGCAGCGCACGATACGGAGGCAGCAGACCCAGCACTGCGTACATGTAGTACCAAGCTGCAGGGCTGCCATCCTGCAGCACTGCTGAGACCAGAGTTTGGAGCTCAGCTACCAGGAGCTCCAGCACTGCAGGCCGCCCTAGCTGAGTCACTGCCTTCAGAAACTGCCTCTGTTTTCCCTGACAGGCCCAGCGCTGCTCTGCTGTGTCTAGGACACCTACAGAGTGCCGAGATCCAAGAGCTTTAGATGACGCCTCTTCATCCAAGACCAAGAGGAGCCAGGCATTCAACTGCTGTCGAACTGACCCTGCCCACTGCTCAGGATCCGACTGCCAGTTCCAGGTTCCTGGTTGCTGGATCTCACCTGCTTAGTTCAGCCCAAGAGAGGGCAAGAGAAGGGGGCTTAGGCTCTGGGCAGGGTCAAAGGGATTGGGAGAAAGGGGAAGGGAGGGACTCAGGGACAGGAAAATGGATGGAGCTGCAGGACAGAGCTAGACCAGCAGAGGGCCTTTCCTGAGACCCTCAACAGACCCCACAGATTCCCCCCAAGACTGCTAAAAAGCAGGCCCAGGACAGAGGTAGGGCCCTCCCTGCACAAAAGTCCCTTCCCACTGCCCAGAACACTGTCCCCTCACCTGGCCTAAGGGGCACAGGAGGCAAGGGAAGGGAAGAGAGCGGTATCTGCTGGTGAGGTTTCATGGGGAAGTGCCTGCTGGAAAAATGGATGAACTTAGACTTGGGTCCCAGGCACAGGCTCGCTCTACTCACAGCCACCTCCACCCAGAGACTCGCACACACACGTGTGATCACTTGTAGACACACACACACCGAAAGGGCTCACTCAGAGGACCTTAGAACAGCAGGGAACTGTCACTGGGATTGGAGCCTGGCGATCGCCTGAAGGGAGGAACAGATCGTCACTCAGAGGCAGCAAAGCCCCAGTCCCATTTGCCCATGGGCTGAGGGATGTGTCGAGGACAGAAAGCAGAGGGGTGGGTACAGAGAACTACTTGGTTGGATGGAGTGGGGCGCGGGGTAGACCGGAGAGGGCCGGGCTGGAAGGAGGAGGAAAGAAGGAAGAGGAGGGGAGGAAAGGGAGGGGAGGAGGGTCCGTAGGAGCGCAGGAGAAGGGGACACGCCTGGGGGCAGTGGCGAGAGTGGGTGTCTCGGGGGCGGTGCGGGGTGCGGTGCGAAAGGAAGCTGATCCCCAGCAGCAGACTCACCCGCAGCCCCACCCCCTCCCAGCGGTTACAACAGTTACTGGATCGCTTGAGGCCCGAGCCTCCTTTGAGAGCCCGGGCGAAACCAGAAAGGGGCGGGGCCTAGGGGGGAGGGGCCGAGCCCAGGCCAAACCCGCAGGCTGCCTGCCGGCCTTGGGAACAGGCCGTCTGACCGGTTGGGTCTGGAAAAGAGCTACGTGGTTGATTTGGGGAAGTCGCAATCCTGAGGGCGTCGTGGGCAGGTGTAATGCACGTGCCTGTTTATCTATTACTGAGCCTGTAAGCTGCCACGGGCACCAGCAAGCAGTCTTTGGGACACTCCCCAACCCGACACACACTCGCACGTATCTGCCTAGCCCAGCTCACCCCCTGCAAAAAACCCAAACAAGACAAACTCCTTGATCACAGGGAGCTCAAAATTGGGGTTGGAGGTGGGGGGAACGCCTGAATGATTACAATGAATAGAAACTCAGCACGTGATAGAGTCCCACCTCTGCTTTATAAATCTGATAAGAATCCCAAACTTAAAAACTTAAAATGTCCAAAACCAGACTCCTAACTGCCTCCCTTCCAAATAAACCTGTTCCTTTCACTGTCTTCCCCATTTCAGTAAATACCAAGTCCATTTTTCCAGTTGCTTGGGTCAAAATTTAGCGTCACCTTTGACTCCCCTCTCCCCCCGCCACACATCCCATGTCTAATGCTTTAGCAAATTTTGTTAAGCTATAGCTTCAAAATATATCCAAAATCCTATTTCTCACCACCCTAAGAGCTAAACCTTGGTCTAGGCCACTATCACCTCTCACCTAGATTATTCCATAGACTTCTAACTGGTCTCTGTTTCCTCCCTTGCCCCTACAATCTGCTCTTTTCAGAGCAGCCAGTGACCTTTTTCAAATACAGGCAGATGCTATGACTCCTCTGCTCAAAGCTCACTAATGCCTTATCATCTCATTCCCTCAGGAAAGCCGAAGTCCTACACAGCCTACAATTTGCTATCTCATCAGCTGGCTGCTACCTCTGTGGCCTTTTGACCATCTATCCCTATTCACACCACTCCTCTGTGCCTGGATCACACTGAGCATGCTCCCACCCCCCACCCCCCCGCCAGAGCCTTCATAGAGTACATCTCTGCTTACGGTTCATTTAGAAGACAGAGAAGTTTTCTGTGGCTGTGTAACCAATTGCCACAAACTAAGCAGCTTTAAAACAACGTCCATTTAGTATCTCACGGTTCTGTACATCGATGCCCAGCATGGCCTGACTGGGTTCTCTGCTCAGGATATCATAAGCCTGAAAGGTCAGCTGGGCTGAGTTCTTGTCTGGAGGCTCTGGAGGAAAATCCTCCTCCAAGCTCATTCTTGTTGTTGACAGGATTCAGTTTCTTGCGGTTGTGGGACTGAGGTCCCCGTTTCCTCCTGGGCCTCAGGGGCCACTCTCAGGTCCTAGAGGCCACCTGTCTTCCTTGCCATATGGCACCTTCATCTTCAAACCAGCAACAGTGCCTCAAATCCTTCTTATGTTTCAAATCTTTCTGATATTCTCTTCTGCAACAAGCCAGAGAAAACTCCCTGCTTTTAAAAAGTTCATGTGCTTAGGCCAGGCCCACCCGGATAATCTCCCTTTCTTACAGTCAAGTATGTCATATAATACAATCTAATCACAGAAGTAAAATCTGTCATATTCACAGTCCTAGGGATTATACAGGGTGTGTACACAGGGGGTGGGAAATCTTGGGCACCGTGTTAACATTCTACTACACATATGCTGTAATAACAAAAAGACCCCAAAAATACGATGGCTTAAACATAATAGAAGCTTACTTTTTCTCTCACACGACTGTCCAGGAATAAGTACTCCAGGGCTAATATGGCAGCCTTTTAGTTGTTCTGCCTTCTTCAAGGAAGTGGTCCTTATCTTCAAGGTCCAAGACAGTTCACCACCATGTGTGTTGGGCCCCATCCCAAGTAGTGAGATGAGGGAAAGAGTAGGAGAAGGCCTACCCTCTCCCTTAAGGGCACAACCTGGCAATGCATGCATCACTCAATCACATGGACACACCTAGCTGCAAGAAAGTTGCAAAATCTGATCTTTATTTTCAGCCACCATCTGCCCAGGTTAAAGTCAGGGGTTCTATTAGTAAAGGAAGAAGGGGACAATGGATGCTATGGGCAAGTAGAGGCTGATGCCACAGTGAACACTTTTTCCAGATGTCCACGAGGCTTCCTCCCTCATTTCAAGTTTCTGCTTAAGGAGACCTCATTAGCGAGTTCTTCTCTGACAACCTAGCCTAAAATAGCAACACTGTCCCCAGCTTCCTTATCCTTCTTACCCTGCATTGATTTTCCCCATAGCACTTACTACCATCTCATATCAATACTTACTTAACTGCTTACTGTCTGCTTCCCCTGACTAGAAGTATAAGCTCCACGGTGACGGTTTCTGACTGCTCTCTGCTGTACCCCCGGCCTCTAGTGCTAGGCACCATGAGTAGGTGATCAGGAAATATTTGTGGAACAAATGCATAAATGTATAGCCATCAATTGTCATTAGTGAGAAAGAGGGCAGACTCTGGAAGTCACACCGACTGGATTGAAAACCTGACTCCACCACTTGCTAGTCATGGCATATTTTACTGCAATTTTATTTTTTTGTGTAAAATGAAGATAACAGTAGTACCTACTTTACACGGTTGTTGTGAGAATTAACTGAGTTAATGTATATAAAATGCTTAGACTAGAGCCTGGTAGGTAATACACACGTGATATAACTGATCTGTGTGAGCTATGTGCTTTGGTTGTTGTTTATGGCACTCTACCAAGTGCTGTGGACGTAATGGTGAACGAGACACAAAAGGGTTCAATGAGGGCACAAATAAGAATCCTTCCTGGAAAGGGCAAGGAAGAGTTACAGGTAGGCCTTAAAGTTTTAGGCCTTAAAATAATAGTTTTTTTCCAGTTATAAAATAAATTATGGGGATGTATAATACACAGAGGAGGGAATACAGTCAATAATATTGTAATAACTTTAAATGGTGACAGATGGTGACTAGACTTACTGTGGCGGTCATCTCATAAGGTATATAAATGTCAAATCACTATGCTGCACACCTGAAACTAATATAACAATGTATATCAATTATACTTCAATTAAAAAAAGTTTTCCAGACAAAGCCAAAAGGGAATTCTGTTCAGTAACCTCTACGGAGCCTTCAACACTACCTAATAATCTAATTATGTTCCTTTCGTCAGTTCACTCTCTCATTCTGTGCAATGACTATTTCAAACCTTCTGCTGTACTTTCTCATCTTCCATTTTCTTTGGCTTTACTCTCTGATGATAACTTCACTTCTGAATTATCAGTGACTAACGCTCAAAATGGGGATGAAACAATCCCAGAAAGATTACACTGAGAAATAACAGGACCTTGAGAAACTTTCAGATTTAATGGCTGGAGGTGGGTAAGCCTGCAAAGGAGGCTAAGAAGCTGTGGCCAGAGGTAGTAGTGAAAACACAAGTGGAATCACAGACGCCAGTGAGAGTGTCCATGAGGAACAAGTCGATAGTACCAGATGCCACTAAGAAGTGAAGCTGAGGAAATGACCACTGGATTCAGGGATATGAAGGTCACTTGGTGAGCTAGGGTGACCTCAGGAAGAACTATTTCAATAGAATAAAGGTTACAGAAGTCAAAATAGGGTGGGGGGAGAAGTGGGAATGGAGAAGACCAAAGTATCCACTGTTTTGAGTTTAGCCGTAAAATGGAAAAAAACTGGACGGTACCTGTGAGGTAGAATGGTTTGTTTGCTGTAACGGGAGTCTTCGGCATGCTTAAACACTGATGAGAATTTAGTAAAGTGGGAAAAAGTCAGAGATCTCCAAAGAAGGAAGGACTAGGATTCAGTGCACAGGAATAGGCACTGGCCATGAGCGATATTTGTCCTGTTTAACAGGAGGGAAAGAGGAGAGAATGGTGCAGATGTAGATGGGTGACCAAGTTTTGAGTTGCAAGATGTGGAAGTTCCTAAGTGATAGCTTTTACTTTTGCCTATGAAGTTAAAATAAGGTTACCTGCAGAAAGTGAAGAGAATCATGGGGATAATAAGAGGCTTAAGGATATTGGTTTGGGGCTTCCCTAGTGGCACAGTGGTTAAGAATCTGCCTGCCAATGCGGGGGACATGGGTTCGAGCCCTGGTCCGGGAAGATCCGTGGAGCAACTAAGCCCGTGAACCACAACTACTGAGCCTGCGCTTTAGAGCCCATGAGCCACAACTACTGAGCCCACATGCCTAGAGCCTGTGCTCCGCAACAAGAGAAGCCACCAAAATGAGAAGCCCGCGCACCGCACCGCAATGATCAGTAGCTCCCACTCACCGCAACTAAAGCCCATGCGCAGCAAAGATCCAATGCAGCCAAAAAATAAATAAATGTATATAAAAAAAGGAATATTGACTTGAAATAGTCATTGCAGGGAACAGGAAAGACAACTAGAAAAATCTAGTGGGATTACAGGGCCTCAGACTCCATTTGAAGTTGATAACCATGGATTCATAGCGATATAAATCTGCTCTATAGTTATTACCTTGGGCAGTTTTTAGATGTCCAAATGCAGGCACAAATGTTTCATTTTACCCAGGCCCAACAAAGAAATGAGAGGGAAGGAAATTTGGCCTATTCCAAAAGAATTACTAGAATTTCATAAGGACTTTGTTTTTGGCCACGCCCCATAGCGTTCGGGAGCTGAGTTCCTAGACCAGGGATCGAACCCAGGCCCCCTGCAGTGGAAGAGCGGAGTCTCAACCAACGGAGGACCAGCGAAGTCCCAAGAATGACTAGAATTTAAGCTCGACAGGAATCTAAAGACAGGAAGGTGTTAATGGAGAGAATGTAGAAGCAATGGTCTGAACGCTGCATTGAAATTTAGAAAAAAATAATGGTAGAGGAATAGTCCAATAAACAAAGTGGAAGGAATACAGTCAGTGAATAAGATGCAAGTAATAGATGGAGCAGTTTGGGGTGGTGACAATGGAAAGGATGTAAGTAAGAGTAGCGGAGACAGAGTAGAAATCATTAGAGATTGGGTCAAGGAACTAAGAGACAAAAAACGCTGAACGGACTGTCTTGTGTAACATTAAAGTAACAAGAGGAAGACCAACGGCTAGCTCTGCAGAGGAAAGTAGGAGAGTGGCAGTTACTACAGATAAGTAATAAGAAAGATGGTACAGTTGAATAGGCTCAAAGGAATTAGACTTTGCAAAGGAGTAAGCAGTTAAGTTCTGAAGCCACAAGAGCAAGAACAACCCTGTCTCAAATACGTGTTTGTGATAAAGGGATAAAGCTTTGTCAACATTTATCTTCGTGTTGTGCCTGAAACGTCACATGGCTCATTATACCAATGGCTAAGTATTGAACCTATTTATAAACAGAAAGGAAAGAAGAGATTAAAGTCTTGGTGGATCAGACTGAGGGACACTTGTCTTTCCATGCCTAGGGAAAGGTTGACTGCAGGTGAGCAGGCAAATATAAGCTCTGGAAGTTCAAAGGACATAGGCTTTAGAGTCAGACAGATCTGTGTTCCTAGCCCTTCTCCAGCAATTACTAATTACGTGACATGGAAACATAGATAATTCACAGTGGAAGTTTATTGCAGGGATATACATAAATATCGATGGAGAAGAACCCTCCCACCATCAGAACAATATCCCAGGTCCCCATTCCTGTCTCTGGGAATTGCAAAGTTCACAAGCTGCTTTACCTGCATTTACACTTTTCAAGGAGAGAAATTTATTGGGCAGACATGAAGCCACTCGGTAGGAAAGTTCCTGATCAACAACTTTTTTTATTAAGGAAGGGTCTTAGCAAACCTTTCTGTTCAAGATTTGTTCAGCTAATGAGGCAAAAAGCTGATCAGAGCCACTTTTCTCAATAGGTAACTGTGTATAAGGTGGGCTTCTGGTACATACTGAATTCTTGCTTCCTCATCTGTTAAGTGGGGATAATACCAAGACCAGAACCTATACAAAGCGGGTGCTCAACAGATATTTTGAAAGGCAGCCTGGTGTAGTAAAAGATTTTAAAGGCAGGTCTGCATTTTCAGACAGGGTCTGCTACCGGAGAATTTCAACATCCTGATCTGTACAGGAAAGAAAACATGTACTTTGTGGATGGTTGTAAGTTTTCTTTTCTTTTGTTTTTTTTTTTTTAATGACTGTGGGAGCCAATGTCTACAAAGTTCTACTTCCATTTTAAAAATCAAACATGGTCACCTGATGGGGAATAGTCAAGGGTGAGGCAGGGGATTAAGGAGAGCAATGAAGGTGTAAAATAACTGCCGTAGTGATTAGGAGAGCAAACAGACCAGGAACTCACAAAGGGTTGCTTGTTTGTAACGAGGGCTTGGTTGAGGTTGGAAACCTTGAATGTTTAGTAGCATTCACTACACGGCTTTGTTTTTCTCTAGCAGTGTGAATGGAGGAACAGAAATGTTAAAACAGCTGATACAAAAAGGACACAAAAATGGCAAGAAAATTCAGTGATGTATAGGCCACTCAGATTGCTGAATACAGAAGTAAATTCCACACGGAGGGAAGTAATGAGGAGAGAACAGACAGGTTGGAATTAGAAATCACAGAACAGGCACAGTGGGAACAATCTGGGGTAGACGGAGAGATGGAATCAGGAGATTACAGACAAGCAGTGAGACATTAAGGTACATTCAAGAAGTCCTGAAGATTTGGCTTTCTTCCTTTTTTTCCCATAACCATCACCATCTACTTCTCCCTTAGGTTTTTATCCCTCGAGTCTGACTGTACTGCAGAATATGGTTCCACAAGTTTCCCCCTTTCTGACTGCTCCTGAAGACAAGCACACAGATCTTCTTTGTTTAAAGATTTTACTGCTCATCCTAAGAAGACAGAAAATATTAAGTAAGTAACAACTTGAGGAAGTGGTTGACGTTCCAGAACACCCCAGAATTCTTACAGGTTTCATCTCTGTCTGAGGCTACTGACTTCCCAGGAGGTAGCGCCTAAAAGCCCTGTGGATTCTGAATCTGCTGTCCTTAGATATCTCTAAGTGAGCCATTTAAGTCAGACACATTTAAGGACAGCCAGACAGAGTTCCCATTTTCTGTCATCTGGGCAGAAACCAACTTCTTGTCGCTATTACCAGTCTTAAAATTGTACCCACAGATGCCGCTTTAACCAGGTGCCTGGGAATGCTGACATTTTCCTTCTACACATTGAAGGCAATTTCTCTGCTGCCAGGGCTGAAGCATCCTGACAGAATAAAAAAGATGGTGCCAATCAAGTGGGCAAAGCTTCCTTGCCCAGAATATAAACCAAACAAAGTAAAAGTGGGTTTATTAGCTCCAGGAAAAGGAGCAACAGTACCCAGCTCTCAGGCAACTCCTCACTTTCTGTATACAGGTTGCACCCAGCCCAAGGTCCACTGGCTCCTTAAGTATGAGGGTCCATCCAGTGCCTCCCTTCCCGGGGTTGGGGACGGCTAGCTCCCTGATGGCGAGGTTTCGGGCTGTTCGGCAGCAACAACTGGCACAGATGAGGCAGCCTCGTAGTCTGCGATGCGGCGCTGTACCAGGGCAGGCATGAGCTGCACGTAAGCGGCCATGAGGCGGTGATTGGAATGGATCAGCTTCCCAGCACAGCTGTGCAGACAGGCCTCCTGGAAGGAAGACAGGGTGGAAGTAGAAGCCAAAGGTGTCTCGTCAGGTCCGTCTCCTTCCTTCCCATCCCCAGCCTAGGGGCAAGGGTCGTAGAAAGGCCAGGGCCAGAGGTAGGGGAAGTGGCGAAAGAGGGAAGCAGTCTACGGTTAACTCTGAGGATCGAGGGTAATCTCCCTACTCGGTTCCCCCACCTAACCTCCTCAGCATCCAGAGCTCGGTGGTGCAGGCTGGGCACGCAGCGCTGGAAGCAGAGTTCCGTCATCCGATTGTAGACCAACAGGAAGTCCCGCAGCTGGGAAGAAGGGGGACAAGGAACTCAGCGAAGAGGGGCCACATCTCAAGGCCGCACCGCCCGAGCTTTCCCAGGACCGCACCCCATGGCCCGATGTTCCCAGCCCTCTGATGCCTGGTTCCTTGGGGTTCCCGCCATGCAGACAGGGATGCTAGCTGAACGCATGGCCCCAAAGCTTCCCACTCACGTTTCTGAGCTGCTGCTGCTGTTGCTGCTGCTGCTCCATCACGCCACCGGCGCGTGCCCTACGTCACTTCCTTCACAGCTTCTCGGTAACGCCCGGAAGTGAGCTCTCGTGGCTCCCCAGGGACAGAGGGGTTGGCTCCAGGATAGCCCTGCCCCCCAGATGCAAACGTCACTTCCGCCCTCATAATCTGCGACGTGGCCGGCTTCTTCTGCCCGTGAGAGGACGTCACTTCCGCCGAGTCCCTGACCTGCTGCTAGGATCGCGACAGGAACTGGAGCCCGAGGTCCCCGCGCGGCCCGGGCCTGGCGCCCTGAGGGGAAGAGCCGCCCGGCCCGAGGTGAGAGGGACGTGCATGGGCGAGGGCAAGTTGAATGCACGAACCTGACGTGAGGGCAAGATGCCTCTGAACCCTGGGGAAGGATGAGGACACACCTGATGCCCAGGTGTATGGGGGGAGGGCGGAGACTCACACACCTGGGGAGACATAACTGACTTTGGAAGGGATCACCTACCTATGTACTGGGAAAAAGAGGCTTTTCCCAGAGATCGTGAACTTATACCAAGTGATTCAACAAAGGCCTGAAGGGGGAGGGCCCGAGGAAGAGGAGGTGCATGGGATGGAAGAAGGGGAGACCCCCTGCAGGAAAGAGGAAGAAACACTAAAGGAGTGTGAGAGGCCAGGCAGTGGAGAACATACCTGAATGGGGGTACACACCTGAGCCCTGGGAAAGGGGTTCATCTCCTGATGGGGAGAAACACCTGCATGGGCATACGCTTCTTGAGAGCACAGACTTTATCTCTCTTGTTCACTGCTGTATGTCTATTGCCTCAAATAGTGCATGACACATGGTAGGCACTCATTAAATGTCTGTTGAGTGATTGAATGCATGAGTGATCACCGGAGTCCTGGTAGGATAGGGGGTTTCATGAGAACATGACCTCAGGTCAGGCACACCTGAGGCCTGGGTGTGCGTGTTACAAATATGCACCTTGGAGGGAAGAAGTACATATACTTCAGGGAAGAGTAGTGGCCAAACCCCAGAACACTGAGTTCCTGGGACAACCTCCGAAATGGCAGGGGAGATCTTCCTCTTTGGAGTACTGGCCAGTTTCCAGAACTGTCTCTGTTGGGCTTTGCAGGGCGCTGGGGTAGAGACTTTGACTCCAGACCCTTCGCTAGCCATGACGGACGGTATCCTAGGGAAGGCAGCCACAATGGAGATCCCCATCCACGGGAATGGTGAAGCTGGGCAGCTTCCTGAGGATGATGGGCTGGAGCAGGTGCTTCTGTTTGATTCTTCATATTGTTTCAATTGAGGAATCCCAACTCATAAACCCTGAACTCTTGTCCCTATTCCAGTAGCCTTCCCCTAACTTACCTAATCTCCCTTCAATCTTTTTACAAATCTTTGTTCTGATTCTGTGCAGACTTCCCTTGTGTGCTCTCTCTATGATGCTTCAATCCAAGCTTGTTTTCACCCCCAAAATGCTTCAGCTGCCCCTATGTTCCTGAAGCCCCCCTCTTCTCTGGCCTATAGGACCTCCAGCAGGTGATGGTGTCAGGACCCAACCTCAATGAAACCAGCATTGTGTCTGGTGGCTATGGGGGCTCTGGTGATGGACTCATCCCCACAGGTATGAATGATCAGAACAGGACAGGAAGCTTGAGTGGAGAGGGGGAGAGTGGTGGTTCTAGGGAGCATAGAGTATGTCTAAGAAGGCTTGAATTATGTCTGGAGATCCTGGGAACCTCTGCTAGTATGAACCCTATGGAATCTCAGCCCAAGGCCAGTTCCCAGAGTTGTCCATCTGCTCCCACATGTCATTTAGCCCCACTTGTCCTTTCTCTGCTGTCACCACCTAAGTCAAGCAAAGAACTCTGTTTCACAGGCCTCCCCCGCCTGCTCTGGAGCCTGAATGTGATTTGGAACTTTGTGAGGCTTCTCAGAGTTTTTCTTTAGACTCTAACATTTAGAGGACCAAACAGCTCTGAATCTCACACTGACTAGTATCCACATGGGAATGTCAGCCGGGTTTTCTGTTCGATGGACCCACTATCCCTGATCAGTCACCCCATACTCGGCCTATTTCTTGCTGTTTTCTCTACCCCTGTACACTAGCAACTCCCTCTTCCCTCCTTCTTCAATCCCCACCGCCACTTCAGAAGGAGGCTGGATGTATATTGGGTTTTGGGTCTCAGGGCACAATGTATGAGTTCCTCCTAGTGAGTAGGAGAATCTAATTGTCTCTAGCTTCTGCTTCTTCAGGGAAGTCATTTTCATGTGCTGGGAGGGAAGTATGGGCGGAACCACAGAGGTGTCTGATTGTATCTGAGAGAGGCTGGTGTCAGAGAACTTGGTCCTTTAGGGTCTGGCCGCCATCCATCTCACAATACCACTCCTGCTGGCCCCGGAGATGAGGTGGCTCGGGGCATCGCTGGAGAGAAGTTTGACATCGTCAAGAAATGGGGCATCAACACATATAAGGTGGGATTCAAGCACCTCTCCCTTCCCCCAAACTCCCCTGGGTACCTTTTCCCCATCTTCCAGATCCTAATGTCCCATCTATGGCTGAGACTAGGAGCCTGGGGATGCTGGGGTAGGTACGTTTTGGGAGGACAGGGTGCTAGGGTCTCTGACCTATTCCCTCACTTCCCAATCAGTGTACAAAGCAGCTGTTATCAGAGCGATTTGGCCGAGGCTCCCGGACTGTGGACCTGGAGCTAGAGCTGCAGATTGAGCTGCTGCGTGAGACGAAGCGCAAGTACGAGAGTGTCCTGCAGCTGGGCCGGGCACTGACAGCGCACCTCTACAGCCTGCTGCAGACCCAGCATGCACTAGGGGACGCCTTTGCTGACCTCAGCCAGAAGTCCCCAGAGCTTCAGGTGCCTCAGCCAGGCCTGAGAGGGTGGGGGGCTGGGCCCGGGCCCGCCAGGCAGTCACCCCTCAGCCTCCCTCCCTCCTGCAGCCCAGAGGGAGAACCCCTCCAGGGCGGGCCCAGCTCTGCCCCCAGCAGCACCCACCTGTGGAGGCAGGGGCTTGTACAGAGGTCCAGAAGTTGGAGGGGGTGGGGCAGGCGGCACACCAGGTGCCTCACAAGTGCCCCTCTCTGCATTGACAGGAATGCCTTCAGTGCTCAGCCTAATCGGAGCCCCTCCTTTGCCTGCTGCACTAGCTTTCCCTACTCCAGTTCTGTGAACTTCATCTGAGGCCCTCACTCCCACATTCCTGTCCCAGGCAGCCCCAGGGCAGCCCCACTAACTTTCTGGCTAAGAGAACCTTGCTGGAGGCAGTGCTGGGTTGTTCCACTTTCAATGGCTGGTTCCTCCCGGGAGAGGAGGGGAAAGAAGGGCCCTACAGCCCCGACTGTTACTCAAGGCCTGTCCCTCCCTTCTGCCCTCAGGAGGAATTTGGCTACAATGCAGAGACGCAGAAGCTGCTGTGCAAGAACGGAGAGACGCTGCTAGGGGCTGTGAACTTCTTTGTCTCTAGCATCAACACGTTGGTAACCAAGACCATGGAAGACACACTCATGACTGTCAAACAGTATGAGGCTGCCAGGTGTGGGCACTGGCAGGGCCTAGGGTTTGGGGCATTTGGCTGGCATGGGTGGAAGTTTGAGCTTTAGGGGCATAAGAATTGAGAAAAGAAAGGAGAGTATGTGTGAAGGGCAAAGGGGTGGAGACCAGCCCATATCACCCCCTCCCCAGGCTGGAATACGATGCCTACCGGACAGACTTAGAGGAGCTGAGCCTAGGCCCCCGTGATGCAGGGATGCGTGGTCGACTTGAGAGTGCCCAGGCCACTTTCCAGGCCCATCGGGACAAATATGAGAAGCTGCGGGGAGATGTGGCCATCAAGCTCAAGTTCCTGGAAGAAAACAAGGTGCTAACCCCACCCCTTTAACCAGCCCACCTTCCCATCTGTAACACTGACCTCACCCCCCCGCCAAAAAAAACCCTCCCCAGTATTGGATGGGGAAATGCGGCCTGGCTAAGGAGTGGGATCTTCCCCAGCCCGCTCAGCCCCTGGACCTTTCCCGTCACCCTCCCTCTGATCCCTTGAGGATTTGGCTGCTGAGCCCAAGAACATAACTGGGAAAAATCCACCCCTTAAGCTTGGGTGCCAGAACCTCTGGCCCTGCCAGTCAAGTCCGGTTTCTCCTATCACACTGGCTTTTATCCTTTGGCTCCCTTGATGGAGGTCAGCCCCCACTCCAAAAGCACCATCAGAGCAGAGTCCATGTGCCCCTGGTCTGGGCTCTGAGGAAGGGTGTCTGAGTCCAGGCTCAGCTGACCTTGCTGGGCCCCCAGATCAAGGTGATGCACAAGCAGCTGCTGCTTTTCCACAACGCCGTGTCAGCCTACTTTGCTGGGAACCAGAAACAACTGGAGCAGACCCTGCAGCAGTTCAACATCAAGCTGCGGCCTCCAGGAGCTGAGAAGCCCTCCTGGCTAGAGGAGCAGTGAGCCACTCCAGCCCAACCTGGCTGTCAAGGACATTGGGAGGGGCAGTCCCAGGGTGGGGGAGATTTGGACATGGGACATCCCTTGCCACCTGCGCTCTGGCTTGGGTTCCCTTTCCCTGGCTGGGGCCTGACAGGAGGTCTGCAGGCCCAGCAGCTGCTGCCCTGTCCTTTATCTTCCTGGCCACTGGGCTTCATTCCCGGATCTTTTCCTTCCACTCCACAGCCAAAGGCTATGACAAAAACCACTCCCTGGCCAATGGCATCACTCCTCAGGCCCACCCCAGTTCCTGGGGTGTGCCCCCTGACCAATGGCAGAGCCTCAAAAGGCCCTGTCAGCCAATGGCAGCTCTTCTTGGGCTCCCCTGGGCCAATGATGTTGCCTCCAATATCCTTTGTCCCTCCTCAATGCGTGCCCATTGCAGAGAAGGGGACTGGGACCAAAGGGGTGGGGATATGGGGAGCCCCATTTCTGGCCCTGCATCTGAATGGGTCTCCCCTCACCTACCCACCCAGTTTAATTGTGCTTAGAGCCCTGGAAGATTGGGACCTAGCACTAGGAATAAACCTTTCATAAAAGCAGGCCCAGTGAGGTCAATTTGTGGGGGACTCTAGGAGGGTGGTCTGGGTAGAGAAACGCTCAGTCTAATTACACACCAAAATCCTATCATTGCAGGAGAGCTGGGGCCAGATAGCTGAAGTCACAGGTTTCGGGAACAATCTGAGGGCCTACTCTCCTCCCCCAGCCCCAGTAAGAGCCAAAGCTTTATTTGCCCTTTAGGCTAGCACCAAGATAAAAATGGATCTTAAAACACAGGGCCCAGAGGGGGTTGGGCCCACTGACCTCTATCATCCAATCATTCATACAGCAAATATTTACTGAGTGTTTTTATTTGCCAGGCACTGCGTTAGACCCTGGCGAAACATCAGGGAATAAAACACGGTCCCTGCCCACAGTGCTTACAGCCTAGTGGGGGATAGAGGCAAGTAACTAGGCAACTACAATACAGTGATAAGTACTAGGATACAGAATACAGAAGTACAGGGGGCTATGGGAGCAAAGAGGAGGGGCATCTAGCCTAGATAGGTGGAGATGGGGATGTCAACTTGAAAGCTGAGACCTGAGGGTCACTAGAGGATAGCCAGGTAAAGAGTAGGGGGAAGAGCATCTTAGGCAAAGAGGCCAACATACGTGAAGGTCCTGCGTAGGAACAGGAAGGAATTCAGCTTGGGGAAAATGAAGGGGGAGTGGCTAGAGGATGACTATAGAGGTAGGGTAGTAGATCATGCTGAGCCTTTTCAGGCTGCTTACGGGCTTTTGCCCTTTGTTCAGAGGAGCTGTGAAGCCTTATCAGCAGACGGTTGATGACACGGGAGTTTAGGACTGAGGAAGGGAGTCTTTGTGAGACTTAAAATAGTGTTATACAGACCGGAGTTGCCTGATACCGAGTAGTCTCTTAGCCCTGGCCCCATATTCCAAAGCAAGGGTGAACCCTGTCTGAGGCTCATTCACAAGCACCAGAGCACCTGCGCTGGGTGCCAGAACTGAGGTAGATTAGAAGTCAGGGCACTTCCCAGGGTCCCTGCTGCAGCCCGGTGTTGAGCCCAAATCTGAACCTTGTGTGATGCGAGAAAGCTCCCCGATAGCACTTTGATTTACTCAGGGACCAGGGACCATCACCCTATGCTCCTCGACCAAGGAATGCTCCAGATTTTTTCAGCATTCTCCCCTACCTCTGGAAGGGTGCAGTTATCTGACTGGAGCTTCATTATAGAGTGGGGTGGCCCCTCACTTTGTGGGCCACTGGGGCTTTTTCAACATGAAAGGTACTGAGGTTCCAAGTGACTGGAGGCAGGACCTATAAGCAGAGCTCAAACCCTGGTTCCAGCACTTTCTGCCTGAGTGATCAGGGTTAATGTCTGGGGAGCCAAGGGCCCTCAGTTATTTCCATTGCAAAACACGGCTAATAAAAGAAGCTACCTATTAAGATTATGTGTACTAAAGAAGATAATATATGTAAAGTGATTCGTTATGTGTCTGGCACATAATAAGCACTCAGTCCTTGTTAACTGTTATACTTTTTATTATTTTCCACCGGGGCTGCTTTTCCACAAGGTGATGATTCTGAGAATTGCTCTGGTCTTTGGAGGGTGGAAGGGAGTCGCTGGATGGTCTGAACCATAATTTCCTCGCGAGGGGGCTCCTGAGAGAGAGCCAGGCACCTTGAACCAAGTTAAGTCCCCCATCTTTCTACCCCGTCAGCCCCTTCTCCCCAGAGCTCTGCGTACTGCCCTTCTACCCTGGGGCTCGTCCGCCGCCCAGAGATCCGTGCCGAGGCACAGGCGATCCCTGTCTCCCCCTGCTCAGCAGAGACCACAGTAGCATAGTCCGTAGGAGCCCCCCCAGGAAAGCCTGGAAGGGCACCTCCAGGAGACAGCCCTTACCGGCTCCCAGAGTCCGAACACCCTGCCGTCCAGCTGCCTTTTCGTGACGGAGCGTCCGCCCAGTCCCTGAGACCCACTGCGCTGCCCTTTCCTGGAGCCGTCGGGAGCCAGAGGCAGCTGGCGGGGATCGAGGATCCGGGATCCGGGATCCTGCTCAAGGGTTCCCCAGCCCGACAGGGTAGGCAGCTCCTGCAGGAGCTTCGGGAGAGTTGGAGGAGCGGTGCGGGAGGGGTGGGGGCGGGCGGGGCCTCCGT